>NC_143585.1:4886481-5054756 GCF_048544385.1 Mastigoproctus giganteus | reverse complement strand
TGAGAGTAGGAGTGTGCTATAGGCCTAATGACTCTCATAAGTATAATAAGAAACTGTACAGGGAAATAGAGTGGGCCAGTAAATCAGAGAGTCTAATAATGGGAGATTTTAATTTCCCAGATATTGACTGGAATTTGGGGGATGGTCACTCACACACTAGCAGGGCTTTTGTGGATTTATTGGATGATTGTTTTCTACATCAGCATGTTCTGGAGGCAACTAGAGGGAGTAATACTCTTGATTTGATTATCAGCAGTGATTCTTCATGCATTAAGAATCTGCAGATAAATGAACCACTAGGTGGCAGTGATCACAGTGTGCAGAAGTGGGATTTACTCAAAGAGGTAACTACCATTAGGGGTAAAGGGAAGGGTTATTGCTTCCGTAAAGGCGACTACGATGGACTGAGACAGTATTTAAATTCTATACAGTGGGACCAACTGATGATGTTACCAACAGCAAATTTAAAATGGGAAGCATTCAAAGAACTTATCTTGGAAGCTACTAGGCTTTACATACCAACTAAGAAATATTGTTCAAGGTTTAGGCGAAAATGGATGTCAGATGAACTAATGAGGCATATGGCAGAGAAGAAAAATGCATGGGATACTTACAAATTAACACATGACACAGAAGTCTATGGTAGATACAAGTTGATATGCAACCAAGTTACAAAGGAGGTTAGGCAGGCGAAGGCAGATTACGAGAAATCCTTGGCAAGGGATGCAAAGAAAAACAGCAAAGAGTTCTTTACTTATGTAAACTCTAGAAGGAAGGGGATGAATCAGATTGGTCCACTTGATAATGATGGGTCAACTGTTGATGATCCTGCTCAGGTAGCTAACAAACTAAATGAATATTTTGCATCGACATTCACACATGAAGAGTTATTCAGCGAGGGGAATGCCAGAGGTGTATTCAACTCTAGCAGTAAGCTACAGAATCTTGAAATAACTGGGAGTAAAGTGGAGGAGAAATTGTTGAAGATAAACTCAAGAAAGGCCCCCGGGGTGGATGGGATCTATCCAGTTATATTAAAGGAGGCAGCAAAGGAAGTAAGCAAACCCTTAGCCATAATTATGACAGCTTCCTTGGACTCAGGGGAGGTACCCATAGACTGGAAATGTGCAAATATGACCCCAATTCACAAAGGAGGATCAAAGGCTGACACAAGTAATTATAGACCTGTGAGCTTAACTTCTGTTCCAGGAAAATTAATGGAGGCACTGGTTAAAGAAGCAATGCAGGATCATTTAGACAAGACTTCAGTTATAGCTCGGACACAGCATGGTTTTGTTAAGGGGAAGTCTTGCCTGACCAATTTGATTGGATACTATGATGCAGTCACAAAAGAACTGGATGCAGGGAATAGCTTTGATATTATATACTTGGATCTTAGAAAGGCTTTTGATACTGTTGCACATGGAAGACTGCTACACAAATTGGAGCAGTGTGACATTGGAGGCAAATTGCTACTATGGATAAAGGGGTGGTTGAGGGGGAGAAGACAGAGCGTGGTAATCAATGGACACTGCTCGTCGTGGACTAACGTTATTAGCGGAGTCCCTCAGGGCTCAGTGTTGGGTCCATTATTGTTTTCTGTATTTATAAATGATATTGATGATGGTATATTAAGCTTAATGTCCAAGTTTGCAGAAGATACAAAGGTTGTCAGGGTTGTCAAGGGCACTACTGACACTATGCTTCTGCAACAGGATCTGGAAAGGTTGAGCAGATGGCCTGAGAGGTGGCAAATGAAGTTTAACATTGACAAATGTAAAGTACTACACATGGGAAACAGCAACCCCAGAGCAACGTATCAACTCTGTGGTACTACACTGACAGTGGTAGAGAATGAAAGGGACTTGGGGGTGGTTGTGCAGCCAGATATTAGCATTAGCATTAGCATTAGTAGAGGCATTTGATGCAAGAAAGCAAGCTTATGCAGCATCAGCCAAAAAAAAAAAAAAAAAAAAAACCCACTTCCACTTCACCCCTCTGTTCGTTCAAAATACCTGTCCAGCTGAGCCTTAAACTTATTTAGGCTATCAACCTCCACCACAAGGGATGGCAGTCTGTTCCACCAACCAACCACCCGCTGGCTAAAGGCAAATTTCCGCACGTCTATCCTACATCTGTCTTTCCTCAATTTGAATTTATGCCCTCTCAGGTGATTTTTCTGAGCTAGAGGAAGAATCCCATCAGCATTGAGCATGCTTAAACCATTCAAGGCTTTATACACCTCTATCAGATCACCTCGCTGGTGCCTAGTCTCCAGACACTGTAATTTGCAAAACTTAAGCCTTTCTTCGTAAGAGCACCTCTTTGTTCCATTCACTAATCTTATTGCCCTTCTCTGTAGTTCCAGCAGCTCTACATCCTTCTTGAAATGAGGCCTCCAGACCTGTATACAGTACTCTAGGTGTGGCCTGACCATTGCCTTATACAATGGAATAATCACCTCCTTATCCCTGCTGGAAAAATTCCTGTATATCATTGACAATACTCCATGAGCTACTCTTGCAGCCCGTCTGCACTGCTCAGAGAACTTCATATCTGCCTGCACAATCACCCCCAAGTCCCTTTCATTCTCTACCACTGAAGATATGAAGTTCTCTGAGCAGTGCAGACGGGCTGCAAGAGTAGCTCATGGAGTAATGTCAATGATATACAGGAATTTTTCCAGCAGGGATAAGGAGGTGATTATTCCCTTGTATAATGCAATGGTCAGGCCACACCTAGAATACTGTATACAGGTCTGGAGGCCTCATTTCAAGAAGGACGTAGAGCTGCTGGAACGAGTACAGAGAAGGGCAACAAGATTAGTGAATAGAACAAAGGGGTGCTCTTACGAAGAAAGGCTTAAGTTTTGCAAATTACAATGTCTGGTGACTAGGCACCAGCGAGGTGATCTGATAGAGGTGTATAAAGCCTTGAATGGTTTGAGCATGCTCAATGCAGGTGGGATTCTTCCTCTTGCTCAGAATAATCACCTGAGAGGGCATAAATTCAAATTGAGAAAAGATGTAGGATAGACGTGCGGAAATTTGCCTTTAGCCAGCGGGTGGTTGGTTGGTGGAAAAGACTTCCATCCCTTGTCGTGGAGGTTGATAGCCTAAATAAGTTTAAGGCTCAGCTGGACAGGTATTTTGAACGAACAGAGGGGTGAAGTGGAAATGGGTTTTTTTTTTTTTGTTTTTTTTGGCTGATGCTGCATAAGCTTGCTTTCTTGCATCATATGCCTCTACTAATGCTAAAGTTTGCTTTCTTGCATCATATGCCACTACTAATACTACTACTACTACTAATAATAATAATAATAATAATAATATAAAAAATGTTGAAAGATGCTGGCTGTTTAAAGAAATAAAATGGTAGTAAACAAGAAATAAAATTTAGAGAGAGATAAAAACAATTAAAGAGAATGGGGAATGCTATCATCAGAATGAGAGAGGGAGAATACTATTTAATTGCCAATATTACATTATTTGCAATTAAAAAGTTATTATTATTATTATTAGCTACATAGTGCAAGGAAGCCTGTTGTATGCTGCACCAGCCAAAAAAAAAAAAAAAAAAATTCCCTGAGTTACCCAGAGAGAGAGAGAAAAGTAAAAGGGAATCACCAAGAAAGAGAAGAATGGTGATATCCAGCTCAGTACCCAGCGTGTGCCAAGCCCATACTCACAAGATGTGAGCCCCTGTTGAATGAATAGCAATTTTCCCAAAAATTGTGAATTATAAAGCTGTTATCTCTGTTTTATCCTTCGTGTATCAGCTATTTGATTAATGTGGTATTAGTATTGGTAGAAGAAAATAATACAAGAATGCAAGATTTGGTATTAGTATTGGTAGAAGAAAATAATACAAGAATGCAAGATTTTATAAAACGTTGGCAAAAAAAATAAAAAAACTACTCCTCCTTATCTGTCCACCCCCCTCTAATAATGGGTCTAATTCTTGCTTTAATTTATTCAAAATATTCACTTCCACATCACTACATGGAAGTTTGTAATTGAGTTTCTTGAATATTTTAGAATTACAACCCTAATCTAATAGATTTTGAAACTGTTACTGCTATTTCAGCTCTATTAAGAAGAGGAACTGCATGTAAATACCTGGAAAAGTTTGAGGATGCAAAAGTTGCCTTTGAAGAGACACTTTGCTTAGATCCTGAAAATAAAACAGCTCAGGTAAAATCTATAAATATTTAGCTTACCTTGACTGATACCTATCATTTATGTAATTATCTTAGGCTCTCATAAGTAAAGCAAAAGGCTCAAGCTAATCGGAGTGCTGTGGATCAGAGGAGAACTTAGGGGGGCAGTTGCCCTCTGAATCACAGCCTTTTAAAATGCACTGCTTGCATGATGTTTGTGGAGCAATCGGGTACGGGACATGATATTGCCATGGGGGATGTCTTTGTGTCTGCGCGATGCAAGGAGTGTAACAAAATCAGTTGACAACTCAGCGTTGTTATGGGCCTATATGAGAGTTTGAAGGACAGAGTGGATGCCCTCAGAGGATCTAAATTGGTGAGCCCATCAAGCTCTCAGTTGCCCACATCAACGCCAGAGCTTGCAATTAGTCATCACGCAACACAGCAGCAACTCCCAAGGCAGAATGCGCTGGTCCCACAGGTACTAGAAGTTGTTGGTGACTGTATTCTCAGGGAAACGGGGAACATGCTTTGTAAAAAGGATAGGTGGAACAGGACCAGGGTATGTCTGCCAGGGGCAAAGGTTGATGATGTTGTAGAGCGGATATCATCTTTTAAGGGCACAAAAGGTGATATAGTTGTACACGTTGGCACTAATGATATTAAGAGTAGGAGACCGGCAGAATTACTTAACAAGTACAGGTCACTATTGAAAAAAAGCCGTGAATTAGGGTGGAATTTGAAAGTGTCTGCAATTCTACCCAAGCATGATAGGAGGGAGTATATGATGAGAGCCTTGTCGATCAATTTGGCCTTGCAAAGATTGTGCAAAGCTCAAGGGATAGAATTTTTTCTGCCTGATCTGTACCTGTTAACAGGAGAGACTGCTTCTACAGGGATGGGATACACTTAAATAGAAAGGGTGCAAGAATATTTGCTGATGCTATCGAGGCAGTGTTAGGTGGGTCGGAAAACTGCTAGCTTGGGGGGGGGATACAAGGACTAATAAATTAACAATAGCCACTGGCAGAGGTGAAAGTGATTCTTGCACTGCTTCTATTGGAATGAGCAGAAGCCTGGAAAACAAGATGCAGGATGTTTCAGAGACTGTTGGGATCATTGAGGTACAAGTAAACACATGGGTTGTGTTAGGGTAGCTAAGAATAGGAACAGATGCATGTATACTTGTGTGTACACCAATGCTAGGAGTTTACTAAATAAATTTGATGAATTTGAGGTATTGCTCAAAGCATCAAAGGCGGATATTTGCAAATTTGCAAACTTTAAGCCTTTCTTCGTTAAGAGCAACCCTTGTTCCATTCACTAATCTTGTTGCCCTTCTCTGTACTCGTTCCAACAGCTCTACATCCTTCTTAAAATGAGGCCTCCACACCTGTATACAGTACTCAAGGTGTGGCCTGATCATTGCCATATATAAGGGGATAATCACCTCCTTATCCCTGCTAGAAAAATTCCTCTATATCATTGACAAGACACTATGAGCTGTTCTTGCAGACCGTCTGCACAGCTCAAAAAACTTCATATCTGTCTGCACAATTAACCCCAGGTCCTTTTCGTTCTCTACCACTGTCAGTGTAGTACCACACAGTTGATAAGTCACTCTGGGGTTGCTGCTTCCGATATGTAGTATTTTCATATGTCAAAGTCAAACTTCGTTTGCCAACTCTCAACCCATCTTCTCAAATTTTCTAGATCCTGTTGCAGCAGTGTAATGTCATTAGTGTCCTTAACAACCCTACCAACTTTCGTATCTTCTGCAAACTTGGACATTAACAGGAGATTGTTAACAGGAGAGATTATCTCCTGTTAACAATCCAACTAACTTGGATTGTTAACAGGAGAGACTGCTTCTACAGGGATGGGATACACTTAAATAGAAAGGGTGCAAGAATATTTGCTGATGCTATCGAGGCAGTGTTAGGTGGGTCGGAAAACTGCTAGCTTGGGGGATACAAGGAGAAATAGATTAACAGTACCCACTGGCAGAGGAGAAAGTGATTCTTGCACTGCTTCTAATGGAATGAGCAGAAGCCCGGAAAACAAGATGGAGGATATTTCAGAGACTGCTGGGAATCATTGCGATACAAGTAAACACATGGGTTGTGTTAGGGTAGCTAAGAATAGGAACAGGTGCATGTATACTTGCATGTACACCAATGTTAGGGGTTTAGTAAATAAATTTGATGAATATGAGGTATTGCTCAAAGTATCAAAGGCAGATATTGTTGGGATATCAGAGATGTGGTGTCACACAGATATAAGCAATGCAGAACTGGAATTTGGCGAGTACGTCTACAGAAAGGATAGCAGGGGACGAGGGGTTATGCTATTAGTTAAGAAACACATAAAATCCAAGGAAGTGAAGCCAGTCGACATCACTGGACAGTGCAGTGTCGAGTCAGTTTGGGTGATATAAGCATTGTGAGATCAAAATTGAGAGTAGGAGTGTGCTATAGGCCTAATGACTCTGATGAGTATAATTAGAAACTGTACAGAGAAACAGAGTGGACCAGTAAATCAGAGAGTCTTATAATGGTGGATTTTAATTGTGGGTTGGCCACTCACATACTAGCAAGGCTTTTTTGGATTTATTGGATGATTGTTTTCTACATCAGCATGTCGGGAGTCAACTAGAGGGAGTAATACTCTTGATTTGATTATCAGTATTGATTCTTCATGCATTAAGAATTTACAGATAAAGGAACCACTAGGTGGCAGTGATCACAGTGTGCTGAAGAGGGATTTACTCAAAGAAGTAACTACCAGTAGGGGCAAAGGGAAGGGTTATTGCTTTGTTAAGGCGACTACAATTGTCTGAGACAGTATTTAAATTGTATACAGTGGGTTGGTCCTGTGGGACCACTGATGATGTTACCAACAGCAAATTCAAAATGGGAAGCATTCAAAAAACATATCTTGGAAGCTACTGGGCTTTACATTCCAACTAAGAAATATTGTTCAAGGTTTAGGCCTAAATGGATGTCAGATGAACTAATGAGACATATGACAGAGAAGAAAAATGCAGGGGATACATATAAATTAACACGTGACACAGAAGCCTTATAAATTACCGTTCATAAACTGCCGCCATTGTTACGTGAAAATTAATCAGTAAATCTATTAATCTTGTCGAACTTCATTGGCAATTAAATTGTACTTTTAACTATACATATAACCACTTAGGTTACGGAACATAAATAATTAGTAAAAATAAATAATTAATACATAACTTGATACGGAAGTTATATAAAGGGACTTCGTAGATAACACTCGTTACTGAAACGCGATACAGCATATCCGGAATTCGATAGCATTAGCTTTGTATAGTATAGGGCATAATATAATATTGTCAATTAATCAGTAGATCTATTAATCTTGTTAAACTTCATTGTCAATTAAATTGTTCTTTTAACTATATATATATAACGACTTAGAGTACAAACGTAACAAATAATTAATACATACTTGATACGGAAGTTATATAAAGGGAACTCGTAGATAACACTCGATACTGATAAATAAATATAGCGTTATAACTGTGTTAAGATACAAGTTTAAGGTTTTAATTTTGTTCTGAAATTGCAATTTACTGACATTTAAATCGAAATCATGACTCTGACCAGAGCAGCAAGCAAAAGGCACAAGCTAATGGGAGTGCTGTGACTCGGGAGAACTGAGGGGGGCAGTTGCCCTCTGAATCACAGCCTTTTAAGATGCACTGTTTGCTTGATGTTTGCGGAGCAATCGGGTACGGGACATGATACTGCCATGGGGGATGTCTTTGTGTGTGCACGATGCAAGGAGTGCAAGGAAATTAGGCGACAACTCGGCGTTGCTATGGGCCTATATGAGACCTTGAAGGACAGGGTGGATGCCCTCGAAGGAAATACATTCAGGGGCCCATCAAGCTCTCAGCTGCCCACATCAACGCCAGAGCTTGCGCTTGGTCATCTTGCAACACAGAGGCAGCCCCCAAGGCAGAATGCGCTGGTCCCACAGGAACTAGTAGTTGTTGCGTGACTCTATTGTCAGGGAAACGGGGAACATGCTTTGTAAAAAGGATAGGTGGAACAGGACCAGGGTATGTCTGCCAGGGGCAAGGGTTGATGACGTTGTAGAGCAGATATCATCTTTTAAGGGCACAAAAGGTGATATAGTTGTACACGTTGGCACTAATGACATTAAGAGTAGGAGACCAGCGGAATTACTTAACAAGTACCGGTCACTGTTGAAAAAAAGCCGTGAAGTAGGGTTAAATTTGAAAGTGTCTGCAATTCTGCCCAGACACGATAGGAGGGAGTATATGATGAGAGCCTTGTCGATCAATTCGGCCTGAAAGATTGTGCAAGGCTCAAGGGGTAGAATTTTTTCAGCCTGGAATGTACTTGTTAACAGGAGAGATTGCTTCTACAGGGATGGGATACACTTAAATAGAAAGGGTGCAAGAATATTTGCTGATGCTATCGAGGCAGTGTTAGGTGGGTCGGAAAACTGCTAGCTTGGGGGGAGACAAAGACTAATGGATTAGCAGTAGCCACCGGCAGAGGTGAAAGAGATTCTTGCACTGCTTCTATTGAATGAGCAGAGGCCTGAAAAACAAGATGCAGGATATTTCAGAGACTGCTGGAAGTCATTGTGATACAAGTAAACACATGGGTTGTGTTAGGGTAGCTAAGAATAGAAACAAGTGCAGGTATACTTGCGTGTACACCAATGCTAGGAGTTTAGTAAATAAATTTGATGAATTTGAGGTATTGCTCAAAACATCAAAGGCAGATATTGTTGGGATATCAGAGACGTGGTGTCACACAGATATAGGGAATGCAGAACTGGAATTTGGGGAGTACAATGTGTATAGAAAGGATAGACAGGACAGGAGGGGAGGAGGGGTTATGCTATTAGTTAAAAAACACATAAAATCCAAGGAAGTGAAGCCAGTCGACATTGATGGACAGGGCAGTGTCGAGTCAGTTTGGTGTGACATAAGCATGGGTAAATCAAAATTGAGAGTAGGAGTGTGTTATAGGCCTAATGACTCTGATGAGTATAATAAGATACTGTACAGGGAAATAGAATGGGCCAGTAAATCAGAGAGTCTTATAATGGGGGATTTTAATTTCCCAGATATTGACTGGAATTTGTGGGTTGGTCACCCACACACTAGCAGGGCTTTTGTGGATTTATTGGATGATTGTTTTCTACATCAACATATTCGGGAGGCAACTAGAGGGAGTAATACTCTAGATCTGATTATCAGTAGTGATTCTTCATGTATTAAGAATCTGCAGATAAAGGAACCACTAGGTGGCAGTGATCACAGTCTGCTGAAGTGGGATTTACTCAAGGAGGTAACTACCATCAGAGGCAAAGGGAAGGGTTTTTGCTTTCATAAAGGCGACTATGATGGTCTGAGACAGTATTTAAATTCTATACAGTGGGACCAACTGATGATGTTACCAACAGCAAATTCAAAATGGGAATCATTCAAGGAACTAATCTTGGAAGCTACCAGGCTTTACATACCAACCAAGAAATATTGTTCAAGGTTCAGGCTTAATGGTTGTCAGATGAACTAATGAGACATATGGAAGAGAAGAAAAATGCATGGGATACATACAAATTAATGGGTGACATGGAAGCCTATGATAGATATAAGTTGGTCTGTAACCAAGTCACAAAGCAGATTAAGATTAGGCAGGCAAAGGCAGATTATGAGAAATCCTTGGCAAAGGACGCAAAGAAAAACAGAAAAGAGTTCTTTACCTATTTAAACTCAAGACGGAAAGGGATGAATCAGATTGGTCCACTGGATGTTGATGGTTCAACAGTTGAGGATCCTGCTCAGGTGGCTAACAATCTAAACGAGTATTTTGCATCTACATTCACACATGAGGAGTTATTCAGGAAGGGAATGTCGTAGGTGAAGTAAACATTGGCAGTGAGCTAGATTATTTTCTAATAACTGAGGGGAAAGTGGAGGAAGAAATTGCTGAGGATAAACATAAAAAAGGCACCAGGGGTGGATGGGATCTATCCAGTTATATTAAAGGAGGCAGCAAAGGAAGTAAGCAAACCCCTAGCCATAATTATGAGAGCTTCTTTGGACTCAGGGGAGGTACCCATGGACTGGAGATGTGCAAATGTAACCCCAATTCACAAAGGAGGATCAAAGGCTGACACAAGTAATTACAGACCTGTTAGTTTAACTTCGGTTCCAGGAAAATTAATGGAGGCACTGGTTAAAGAAGCACTGCAGGATCATCTGGACAAGAATTCAGTTATAGCTCAGACACAGCATGGTTTTGTTAAGGGCAGGTCTTGTCTGATCAATTTGATTGGATACTATGATGTAGTCACAAAAGAACTGGATGCAGGGAATAACTTTGATATTATATATTTGGATCTTAGAAAGGCTTTTGATACTGTTGCGCATGGAAGACTGCTGCACAAATTGGAGAAGTGTGGCATTGTAGGCAAATTGCTGCTATGGATAAAGGGATGGTTGAGTGGCAGAAGACAGAGAGTGGTAATCAATGGACACTGCTCAACGTGGACTAATGTTATTAGTGGAGTTCCTCAGGGTTCAGTGTTGGGTCCATTGTTGTTTTCTGTATTTATAAATGATATTGATGATGGTGTATCAAGCTTAATGTCCAAGTTTGCAGATGATACCAAGGTTGGCAGGGTTGTTAAGGACACTACTGATACTATGCTGCTGCAACAGGATCTGGAAAGGTTGAGCAGATGGGCTGAGAGGTGGCAAATGAAGTTTAACATTGACAAATGTAAAGTACTACATATGGGAAACAGTAACCCCAGATCAACGTATCAACTCTGTGGTACTACGCTGGCAGTGGTAGAGAATGAAAAGGACCTGGGGGTAATTGTGCAGGCAGATATGAAGTTCTCTGAGCAGTGCAGACGAGCTGCAAGAGTAGCTCATGGTGTCTTGTCAATGATATACAGGAATTTTTCTAGCAGGGATAAGGATGTGATTATTCCCTGTATAAGGCATTGGTCAGGCCACACCTTGAGTACTGTATACAGGTCTGGAGGCCTCATTTCAAGAAGGATGTAGAGCTGCTCGAACGAGTACAGAGAAGGGCAACAAGATTAGTGAATGGAACAAAGGGTTGCTCTTACGAAGAAAGGCTTAAGTTTTGCAAATTACAGAGCCTGGAAACTAGGCATCGGCGAGGTGATCTGATAGAGGTGTATAAGGCTTTGAATTGCTTGAGCATGCTCAATGCCGATGGGATTCTTCCTCTTGCTCAGAATAATCACCTGAGAGGGCATAAATTCAAATTGAGGAAGGACGGATGTCGGATAGATGTGCGGAAATTTGCCTTTAGCCAGCGGGCAGTTGGTTTGTGGAATAGACTCCCATCGCTTGTTGTTGAAGTTGATAGCCTAAATAAATTTAAGGCTCAGCTGGACAGGTATTTCGAACGAACGGAGGGGTGAAATGGGAGTAGTGTTTTTTTTTTTTTTTTTTTGTTTTTTTTTGGCTGATGCTGAATAAGCTTGCTTTCTTGCATCATATGCCTCTACTAATGCTAATGCTAATGCTAAAGTTGAACTGTAACCAAATACAAAGGAGGTTAGGGAGGCAAAGTCAGATTACGAGAAATCTTTGGCAAGGGATGGAAAGAAAAACAATAAAGAGTTCTTTACTTATGTAAACTCTGGAAGGAAGGGGATGAATCAGATTTGTCCACTTCATATTGATGGTTCTACTGTTGATGATCCTGCTCAGGTAGCTAACAAACTAAATGATTATTTTGCATCGACATTCACACATGAGGAGATATTCAGCAAGGGGAATGCCAGAGGTGTATTAAATTCTGGCAGTAAGTTAGATAATCTTGTAATAACTGAGAGTAAAGTGGAGGAGAAATTGTTGAAGTCAACACAAGAAAGGCACCTGGGGTGGATGTGATCTATCCAGTTATATTAAACGAGGCAGCAAAGTAAGTAAGCAAATCCTTTGCCATAATTATAAGAGCTTCCTTGGACACAGGGGAGGTACCCATAGACTGGAGATGTGCAAATGTGACCCCAATTCACAAAGGATGATCAAAGGCTGACACAAGTAATTATAGACCTGTGAGTTTAACTTCTGTTCCAGGAATATTAACGGAGGCACTGGTTAAAGAAGCACTGCAGGATCATCTAGACAAGACTTCAGTTTTAGCTCGGACACAACATGGTTTTGTTAAGGGGAAGTCTTGCCTGACCAATTTTATTGGATACTATGATGCAGTCACAAAAGAACTGGATGCAGGGAATAACTTTGATATTATATACTTGGATCTTAGAAAGGGTTTTGATACTGTTGCACATGTATGACTGCTGCACAAATTGGAGCAGTGTGCCATTGGAGGCAAATTGCTGCTATGGATAAAAGGGAGGTTAAGGGGGAGAAGACAGAGAGTGGTAATCAATGGAAACTGCTCATCCTGGACTAGTTATTAGTGGACCAATTATTATTGTTTTCTGTATTTATAAATAATATTGATGATGGTGTATCAAGCTTAATGTCCAAGTTTGCAGATGATACAAAGGTTGGCAGGGTTGTTAAGGACACTACTGACACTATGCTGCTTCAACAGAATCTGGAAAGGTTGAGCAGATGGGCTGAGAAGCGGCAAATGAAGTTTAACATTGACAAATGTAAAGTACTACATATGGGGAACAGCAAACCCAGACCAACGTATTCACTCTGTGGTACTACACTGACAGTTGTAGGGAATGAAAATAGCCTGGGGGTAATTGTGCAGGCAGATATGAAGTTCTCTGAGCAGTGCAGACGGGCGGCAAGAGTAGCTCACGGTGCCTTGTCAGTGATATACAGGAATTTTTCTAGCAGGGATAAGGAGGTGATTATTACCTTGTATAAGGCAATGGTCAGGCCACAGCTTGAGTACTGTATACTGGTCTGGAGGCCTCATTTCAAGAAGGATGTAGAGCTGCTGGAACGAGGACAGAGAAGGGCAACAAGATTAGTGAATAGAACAAAGGGTTGTGCTTACGAAGAAAGGCTTAAGTTTTGCAAATTACAGTGTCTGTAAACTAGGCACCGGTGAGGTGATCTGATAGAGGTGTATAAAGACTTGAATGGTTTGAGCTTGCTCAATGTGCTGATGGGATTCTTCCTCTTGCTCAGAATAAAAACGTGAGAGGGCATAAATTCTAATTGAGGAAAGACAGATGTAGGATAGGTCTGCGGAAATTTGCCTTTAGCCAGCGGGTAGTTGGTTAGTGGAACAGACTTCCATACCTTGTTGTGGAAGTTGATAGCCTAAATAAATTTAAGGCTCAGCTGGACAGGTATTTTGAACTAACGTAGGGGTGAAGTGGAATTTTTTTTTTTTTTTTGGCAGATTCTCCATAAGCTTGCTTTCTTGCATCATATGCCTCTACTAATGCTAATGCTAATTAAGCTTGATATACCATCATCAATATTACTTATAAATACAGAAAACAATGGACCCAACACTGAACCCTGAGGGAGTCCACTAATACCATTAGTTCACAATGAGCAGTGTCCATTAAATACCACTCCTTGTCTTCTCCCACTCAACCATCCCTTTATCGATAGCAGCAATTTGCCTCCAGTGCCACACTGCTCCAATTTGTGCAGCAATCTTACATGTGCAACAGTATCCAAAGCCTTTTTAAGATCCAAATATATGATATCAAAGTTATTCCCTGCATCCAGTTCCTTTGTGACCACATCATAGTATCCAATCAAATTGGTCAGGAAAGACTTTCCCTTAACAAAACCATGCTGTGTCCAAGCTATAACTGAAGTCTTGTCTAGATGATTGTGCAGTGCTTTTTTAACCAGTGCCTCCATTAATTTTCCTGGAACAGAAGTTAAACTAACAGGTCTATAATTACTTGTGTTGCCCTTTGATCCTCCTTTTGGAATTGGGATCACAGTTGCACATTTCCAGTTCATAGGTACCTGCTCTGAGTCCAAAGAAGCCCTCATGAATATGGCTAAGGGTTTGCTTACTTCCTTTGCTGCCTCCTTTAATATAACTGGATAGATCCCATCCACCCCAGATGCCTTTTTTATGTTTATCTTCAAAAATTTCTCCTCCACTTTCCTCTCAGTTATTACAAAATCATCCAGCTCACTGCCAGAGTTTAACTCACCTCTGGCATTCCCCTCACTGAATAACTCCTCATGGGTGAATGTAGATGCAAAATGCTCATTTAGTTTGTTTGCCACCTGAGCATCATCATCTCTTGCCCCTGGTAGACATACCCTGTTCCTGTTCCACCTATCCTTCTTGCATAGTATATTCCCGTCTCCCCGACAATAGAGTCACCAACAATAACTAGTTCCTGGGGGACCAGTGCATTCTGCCTTGGAGATTGCCTCTATGTTGCCTGATGCACAGGAGTGAGCTCTGCTGTTGAGCTGAGAGCTTGACGGGCCCCCCATATTAATTTCCTCGAGGGCATGTACCCTACACCTCAAGCTCTTATAGATGCCTATCAGAGCACTGAGTTGATGCCTAATTTCTTGACACTCTAGACACCTAGAATACATACAAAGGCATCTTCCTTGGCTAGATCATGTCCAGTTTTAGAAAAGTCAGCAAACATTTCACATTTCGCACAATTTTTTGAGACTGTGATGTATTGGCGAATCACCCCCTTCGTTTCTCCCCCAAGTCACAGTACTCTCGCTAGTCTGTGATCTTTGCTTCACAGCTCTAGTCTGGTCATGATTTCCATTTAAATACAATTTAATTAATAATGAAATTTAATAAGATTAATAATATTTTTGATTAATTGATAAGTAATTCTTCTGGCGGAATTACCTTGCAGTTGCCTTGTCTCTAGACACTGTGATTTGCAAAATTAAGCCTTTTTTCCTAAGAGCAACCCTTGTTCCATTCACTAATTTTGTTGCCCTCCTCTGTACTCGTTCCAACAGCTCTACATCCTTCTTAAAATGAGGCATCCAGACCTGTATACAGTACTCAGGGTAGGGCCTGGCCATTGGCTTATACAAGGGGATAATCACCTCCTTATCCGTGTTAGAAAAAATCCTATATATCATTGACAAGACACTATGAGCTACTCTTGCAAACCATCTGCACTGCTCAGAAAACTTCATATCTCCTTGCACAATTAGCCCCAGGTACTTTTCATTCTCTACCACTGTCACTTTAGTACCACAGAGCTGATATATTACTCTGCGGTGACTGCTTCCCATATGTAGAACTTTACATTTGTCAATGTTAAACTTCATTTGCCACCTTTCAGCCCATCTGCTCAATTTTTCTAGATCCTGTCACAGCAGCGTACTGTCATTAGTGTCATTAACAACCCTGCCAACTTCCGTATCATATGCAAACTTGGACATTAAGCTTGATACACCTTCATCGATATCATTGATAAATATACAAAACAACAATAGGCCAAGCACCAAACCCTGGGGGACTCCACTAATAACATTAGTCCAAGTAGAGCAGTGTCCATTTATTTCCACTCTCTGCCGTCTCCCACTCAACCATCCCTTTATCCATTGTAGCAACTTACCCTTAATGCCATACCTCTTCAATTTGTATAGCAGTCTTCCATGTGCAGCAGTATCAAAAGCCTTCCTGAAATCCAAGTATACGATATTAAAATTATTTTTTACATCCAGGTCCTTTGTGACCACATCATAGTATCAAGTCAACTTGGACAGACAAGACTTCCCCTATGCAAAAAGTTGTAGAAACTATAATGAAACTATAATTCTTAGTTATTCAGAATTATAATTTACAAAGAAACACGTAATTTTCAAGGAACAATGTGTCCAAGAATGTGTCAATAACAGGGGAAAAAAATCCCCAAATCATTATTTTCTTTTAAAAGCTATAAAGAAACCTCAACTCAGTTCAGAAGTGATTGGAAGAAGGGTGCTATTACCTGTATTAAATTAACGATAGAATATGTAAATGCATCTGTCAGCATATGACAGCAACATTTATTTATTATATATATATGCTAAATACAGTATACAGGGTGTCTCAAAAATATTGGTACAATCGTTTAGGGGAGGTAGGTAACATCTAAAGGAATGCGAATTGCATAGGAACCCATAACCGGAAACATCAGGGAAAAGTAGTAGCAGAGGCATGAGAAGCAGAAATGACACAAGACAGTAATTAGTGGCAAACATTTATTTGACATAAGGTTAATAATGGAGTATGAGATGGATGCATTTAGCATTAGCATTAGCATTAGTAGAGGCATTTGATGCAAGAAAGCAAGCTTATGCAGCATCAGCCAAAAAAAAAAAAAAAAAACCACTTCCACTTCACCCCTCTGTTCATTCAAAATACCTGTCCAGCTGAGCCTTAAACTTATTTAGGCTATCAACCTCCACCACAAGGGATGGAAGTCTGTTCCACCAACCAACTACCCGCTGGCTAAAGGCAAATTTCCTCACGTCTATCCTACATCTGTCTTTCCTCAATTTGAATTTATGCCCTCTCAGGTGATTTTTCTGAGCTAGAGGAAGAATCCCATCAGCATTGAGCATGCTTAAACCATTCAAGGCTTTATACACCTCTATCAGATCACCTCGCTGGTGCCTAGTCTCCAGACACTGTAATTTGCAAAACTTAAGCCTTTCTTCGTAAGAGCACCCCTTTGTTCCATTCACTAATCTTGTTGCCCTTCTCTGTACTCGTTCCAGCAGCTCTACATCCTTCTTGAAATGAGGCCTCCAGACCTGTATACAGTACTCTAGGTGTGGCCTGACCATCGCCTTATACAATGGAATAATCACCTCCTTATCCCTGCTGGAAAAATTCCTGTATATCAGTGACAATACTCCATGAGCTACTCTTGCAGCCCGTCTGCACTGCTCAGAGAACTTCATATCTGCCTGCACAACCACCCCCAAGTCCCTTTCATTCTCTACCACTGTCAGTGTTGTACCACAGAGTTGATCGTTGCTCTGGGGTTGCTGTTTCCCATGTGTAGTACTTTACATTTGTCAATGTTAAACTTCATTTGCCACCTCTCAGCCCATCTGCTCAACCTTTCCAGATCCTGTTGCAGCAGCATAGTGTCAGTAGTGTCCTTGACAACCCTGCCAACCTTTGTATCGTCTGCAAACTTGGACATTAAGCCCGATATACCATCATCAATATCATTTATAAATACAGAAAACAATAATGGACCCAACACTGAGCCCTGAGGGACTCCACTAATAACATCAGTCCACGATGAGCAGTGTCCATTGATTACCACTCTCTGTCTTCTCCCCCTCAACCACCCCTTTATCCATAGCAGCAATTTGCCTCCAATGTCACACTGCTCCAATTTGTGTAGCAGTCTTCCATGTGCAACAGTATCAAAAGCCTTTCTAAGATCCAAGTATATAATATCAAAGTTATTCCCTGCATCCAGTTCTTTTGTGACTGCATCATAGTATCTAATCAAGTTGGTCAGGCAAGACTTCCCTTTAACAAAACCATGCTGTGTCTGAGCTATAACTGAAGTCTTGTCTAAATGATCCTGCAGTGCTTCTTTAACCAGTGCCTCCATTAATTTTCCTGGAACAGAAGTTAAGCTCACAGGTCTATAATTACTTGTGTCAGCCTTTGATCCTCCTTTGTGAATTGGGGTCACATTTGCACATTTCCAGTCTATGGGTATGTCGATGCAAAATATTCATTTAGTTTGTTAGCTACCTGAGCAGGATCATCAACACTTGACCCATCATTATCAAGTGGACCAATCTGATTCATCCCCTTCCTTCTAGAGTTTACATAAGTAAAGAACTCTTTGCTGTTTTTCTTTGCATCCCTTGCCAAGGATTTCTCGTAATCTGCCTTCGCCTGCCTAACCTCCTTTGTAACTTGGTTGCATATCAACTTGTATCTATCATAGGCTTCTGTGTCATGTGTTAATTTGTATGTATCCCATGCATTTTTCTTCTCTGCCATATGCCTCATTAGTTCATCTGACATCCATTTTGGCCTAAACCTTGAACAATATTTCTTAGTTGGTATGTAAAGCCTAGTAGCTTCCAAGATAAGTTCTTTGAATGCTTCCCATTTTGAATTTGCTGTTGGTAACATCATCAGTTGGTCCCACTGTATAGAATTTAAATACTGTCTCAGTCCATCGTAGTCGCCTTTACGGAAGCAATAACCCTTCCCTTTACACCTAATGGTAGTTACCTCTTTGAGTAAATCCCACTTCAGCACACTGTGATCACTGCCACCTAGTGGTTCATTTATCTGCAGATTCTTAATGCATGAAGAATCACTGCTGATAATCAAATCAAGAGTATTACTCCCTCTAGTTGCCTCCCGAACATGCTGATGTAGAAAACAATCATCCAATAAATCCACAAAAGCCCTGCTAGTGTGTGAGTAACCAGCCCCCAAAATCCAGTCAATATCTGGGAAATTAAAATCTCCCATTATAAGACACTCTGATTTACTGGCCCACTCTATTTCCCTGTACAGTTCCTTATTATACTCATCAGAGTCATTAGGCCTATAGCACACTCCTACTCTCAATTTTGATCTCCCAATGTTTATGTCACACCAAACTGACTCCACACTGCACTGTCCAGCGATGTCGACTGGCTTCACTTCCTTGGTTTTTATGTGTTTCTTAACTAATAGCATAACACCTCCCCCCTTCCTATCCTGTCTATCCTTTCTGTAGACGTTGTACTCCCCAAATTGCAGTTCCGCATCCCTTATATCTGTGTGACACCACGTCTCTGATATCCCAACAATATCTGCCTTCGATGTTTTGAGCAATACCTCAAATTCATCAAATTTATTTAATAAACTCCTAGCATTGGTGTACACGCAAGTATACCTGCACCTGTTTCTATTCTTAGCTTCCCTAATACAACCCATGTGTTTACTTGTGCCGCAATGGCTCCCAGCAGTCTCTGAAATACCATGCATCTTGTTTTTCAGGCTTCTGCTCATTCTAATAGAAGCAGTGCAAGAATCTCTTTCACCTCTGCCAGTGGCTACTGTCAATCTATTGGTCTTTGTCTCCCCCCAAGCTAGCAGTTTTCCGACCCACCTAACACTGCCTCGATAGCATCAGCAAATATTCTTGCACCCTTTCTATTTAAGTGTATCCCATCCCTGTAGAAGCAATCTCTCCTGTTAACAAGTACAGTCCAGGCTGAAAAAAATTCTACCCCTTGAGCCTTGCACAATCTTTCCAGGGCCGAATTGATCGACAAGGCTCTCATCATATACTCCCTCCTATCGTGTCTGGGCAGAATTGCAGACACTTTCAAATTCAACCCTAATTCTCGGCTTTTGTTCAACAGTGACCTGTACTTGTTAAGTAATTCTGCCGGTCTCCTACTCTTAATATTATTAGTGCCAACGTGTACAACTATATCACCTTTTGTGCCCTTAAAAGATGATATTCGCTCTACAACGTCATAAACCTTTGCCCCTGGCAGACATACCCTGGTCCTGTTGTACCTATCTTTTTTACAAAGCATGTTCCCCGTTTCCCTGACAATAGAGTCACCAACAACTACTAGTTCCTTCGGGACCAGCGCATTCTGCCTTGGGGGTTGTCTCTGTGTCACACGATGCCCAAGTGCAAGCTCTGGCGTTGATGTGGGCAGCTGAGAGCTTGATGGGCCCCTCAATTTAGTTTCTTCGAGGGCATCCACCCTGTCCTTCAAGCTCTCATATAGGCCCATAAGAACGCCGAGTTGTTGCCTGATATCGAAACACTCCTTGCATCGCGCACACACAAAGACATCCCCCTTGGCAGTATCATGTCCCGTACCCGATTGCTCTGCAAACATCAAGCAAACAGTGCATTTTATAAGGCTGTGAGTCAGAGGACAACTGCCCCCCTCAGTTCTGCTCTGAGCCACAGCACTTCCATTAGCTTGAGCCTTTTGCTTTGCTGCTCTTGTCTGAGTCATGATTCTATTAATTTATTAATTAATTATGTTATTAATTATACTACGTTTGTAATCTAAGTCGTTATATGTATTTATTTAAACGTACAATTTAACTGCTAACGAAGTTCAACTAACGCTGTCTAGTACGGTATCACAATGGCGGGAAAATTACTAACGGTAGTTACGAACACGTGGAAACCCTTACCGATACTTTTACAAGGCCGAGTATAGAATAAATACACCAAATTAATCAACAAATCACAAAATAATGTTATACACCTAATTCTGTTTTTACACGATAGATACGTTCCTGAAAAATACGTGTAAAAAAAATTCGTGTAAAAAAAGACATTGTATTTATGGAAGAAAAGAAGATTGGTTCCGAATCTAAAAAAATCAGTAAAAATAATTAAAAAAAAACACATAAAATAGTCGTTTTAAGCTTATTATTTTATTTCAACAAAATACACATGTAATAATATGTAATTAAAATGTACTAAAATAAATTTGTATGCATATGAAATGAAAAAAAATTCTTCATGAACAAAAAAAATCTGTTTTACACATAACAAGATTTTATTAATTTTCACTTTCTGATAATAAATGGCGCATACGTTTGCGTACGACTGGAATATCACTGCCATCACTAGAAATGTTGTGGACATCGTCTTCTTCCTCTATTAATGAAATTCTTTCTGTGATCTCTTCAGCAAAATCAGCACGAGTCTCCTCTGGTGCTGATGTTTCACCGGTTTTACGAACGAATTCAGTTATTAATCGTTGTGTTCATGTTTTGGTTAGGCCGTTATATAATTCTCTGTAAGAGGCTGTCAACAACTTCAGTTCACGTTGAAACTTCCCAGCGCGTTCCTCATTAGGGTCATGTTTGACAAAATGATTACCTAATTTTCTGGCCAGTTCCAGACCTTCTTTTATTAAATCTGCATTTAGAACAGGATCATTTTCTTCATTATCACTACGTTCTGTGGGATAAGGAGTCCCAAGGACAACCTCTAATATTTCGTCTCCTTTTAGGGCTTTGTCGGTTAACAATTCATCAATATCTTCAAACGATAGATCATCGAATCCTTCTCCACCAATTTTGTGTGCCATTGTAATGATGTTGGGAAATTCGGTCGTATTAGAGTTGATGGGATCTTTGCTTTTTATACATTGTGGCCAAACCGCTTTTCAACACGCATTTAAAGTTGCTGTTTTTAATTTAGTTAACGCTAATCCAACTTGATTGATACAATCCATAATTGAGAATTTCTTCCACACATCAATGACTGTTAGTGTTTCATCATTCAGTTTGTCCAAAACGTGTTGGAATGTTCGTTTTACGTAGTATGTTTTAATTGTCGCAGTTATACCTTGGTCTAGCGGTTGTATCAAAGATGTAGTATTAGGTTGCAGAAATAAAATTTGTACGTTTGGGTGTTCCAAGACAAGGATGGCCGGGTGCATTGTCAAGAATCAGAAGAACTTTAAATTCGAGACCTTTCAAATATAACGTCTGACTTCTGGGACGAAACATTTGTTGAACCATTCTGTAAAAATAGTAGTGGTCACCCAGGCCTTCTTGTTTGCCATCCAGTGAACAGGCAGTTTATTGATATCTACGCCTTTCATTGAACGTGGGTTTAGGGCTCGATTTACCAGCAGTGGTTTCAACATACGATCTCCTGAAGCGTTGGAGGAAAATAATAAGGTCACACGATCCTTAGCTACCTTAAAACCACCAGCAGTTTTCTGCGATTTGGCTACATACGTTCTGTTCGGCATTCGTTTCCAGAAGAAACCAGTTTCATCTGCATTCCACACTTGATCAGGAGTGTATCCTTCATCTTCAATAATTTTTGCAAGTTCCTGCGGGAATACTTTAGCAGCCGATTCATCTGCAGATGCAGTTTCACCTTTAATTTTTATATTATGAAGAGCATTCCTTTTAAGAAACCCTGTCATCCAACCTGTACTCGCAGAAAATTCATACTTTCTGAGGGGCGTCTCCGTAGCCAGGTGGGAAGGAGCAGCAGTGCGTAGCACACGCTTCTTGATTAGACCGGGGTTCAAGCCCGTCACCACCAAATATGGAGGATGCGGAAAGGTCAGAGAATGACCACCGCATATCCCGGAGCAATATGGCCTTAGTTGCTAATGCTCCTAAAAAAAAAAAAAAACCAAACCAAAAACCATACTTTCTGTTTAACTGAGATGAAGTGCTTGGCTCCTTTTCTTTAATCTGTCTGTAAATTCTTAGTGCTGTTTGCTTGATGGCATTTCCATCTACTGGTACTCTTTTTTTGTGACTGATCTTCTATCCATATTACCAGGGCCTTTTCCATTTTTTCCTTGACAATATCTCTTGTATATGATGATGAATTAACACTTACTTTTGTTCCAGAACATACCGACTTCCTAATTGCAGCTTCATTTTTCTTAATAGTTCTTATGGTAACTTCATGTACACCAAAATGCTTTCCTACAGACGTAGCCCCTTGTCCAGTTGCAAGACGATCTAAAATTTGAATTTTAAGTTCCAAAGAAATGGCTTTCCTTTTCATTTTGGTAATAGGCGAATTATTCGACATTATATAAGGGCTACCGAAAAATATCTCAGTTATAATTAATAAAAAACAGGTATGAAAATTTTGTAAACTTACAATTTATTGACTATCGGCAAAATTAATAAATTTATATGTGCACAAATTTCACTAAAGATTCTTTCACTTTGAAATAGAGCTTACTACTACATGTCTGCCGAAGATACAATGCACGAATACCGTAGATGTGCACCAAATTCAATAAAAACGTTGATGATTCATAGATACCTAGCCGTACACATTGGTAAGCAAAAGCACGCGTTTCAAAACGCATACACTAGCTGTTATCCAATCTATTGGTGCGTAATATAGAAATGATACTAATATGCCACAAATAAAAAAAAATTTCTTAGAATTTAGGCAAAAAAAAATTCATAGAAATCGTGTTAAATCAAAATGACTCGCGTAAAAAGAGAATGAAATATTTATTTTGAATTCGTGTTAAATCAAATTCGTGTAAAAAAAGTTCGTGCAAAAACAGAATTAGGTGTACTACTAAATTTAAATCAAAAGTTTTATAAAAACAATAATTTCAAATCAATAAATAAGAAAAATCCACTTAGCGGCTTGATGTTGTTAGTGGCATGAAATGTTGTAACATTTCATGATGTTACAACAGATGCTCGAAGGTTACACCATGAGACGCGATGCATGCGTGACACCATGCTGTGTCGGTGCACGCGATGCATGCGTGACACCATGCTGTGTCGGTGCACGCGATGCATGCGTGACACCGACGCAGCTTGGATTGGTGGACACACCTGGAGTTTCTTTGACAGTAGCAGCAGCACAGACGAGATCCATTTCCGTCTCCACAGGCAATTCATACACGATAGATTTGAGTACCCCCACAGAAAGAAATCAAGGCTCGATAAATCAGGTGAGCATGGGGGGAGCAGGCAACGGGTCCACCACGGCAAATCCCTCAATGCCCAAAACGCTTGTTCAAATGGTCATGAACACAGTTTCCATAATGGGCAGGCACCCCGTCATATTGAAACAAAATGTTGCGTCTCACATTTGCTAGAACATCGTCAAGTAACCCTGGTAGAACTTGTTCAAGAAAGATCTGATATTTAGCAGAGTTCATGCGGGATGGAAACAGGTATGGGCTGACTAAGCAGTCACCAACCATACCTGCCCACACATTTATTGCGAAGCGATGTTGTGCGACATGTGGGCGCACACCGTGTGCCCACACATGAGCATTGTGCTGATTGTTCAAGTCTTGAACACTTTCTTGGAGAAACCACCGCGCAAAAGCCACACGTGCAGGATGATCTTGGGGGAGCAGTAACTGAACCCTTTGGAGATGAAAGGGGTGTAAGGAATCATCGTGCCAGACATGCTGTACACTGCAACGAGACACTTCTAAGGCAGAGGCAACAGCACGGGTGCTGTTAGTAGGATTATTCTGGACGGCATTCAACACACTTTCTTCCATGGCGGGAGTTCGTGTCGAACGTGGTCTGCCCGCACTACTCCTGTTACCTCTAAATGACCCATAATCGCACAAATTTTGATACACACATGCAAACAAATGGTGGTCCAATACATGTCTGTCTGGGAAGCGTTCTCCATAAATTCATTGAACAGCTCGTCCATTGCCCTCTGCTAATCCATACACTAGGTGCATGTCTGCCAGCTCACAGTTCGTATATCGAAGCATGCTCTTCGTGCGGCAACTACTGCTTGAATAAGTAAACTAGAAATTTTCCCCCTCGGGAACTGATGAACAGCACCATCTACAAACTTACGGTGACGTTTCCGGTTATGGTTTCCTATGCGATTCACATTCCTTTAGATGTTACCTACCTCCCCTAAACATTTGTACCAATATTTTTGAGACACCCTGTATATTCAGTTCATTGAATTATGAACACCTACCTAATACAGTGTTGGGCAACTGTTTACATGGATAACAGCTGCTGTTCACTTAAGCATTGATTCCGCTAGAGGTCTAAAGACATCTGTTAGGATCAGCCTGCAAGACTTTTCACAGTGACAGTGGCATGTCCATACCTCGTTTCCTATTCCAAAACATCCCACAGGTGTTCAATTGGATTGAGGTCAGGTGAATTTGGAGGCCAATAAATATCTTCACTGTGTTCCTACTGTGTGTACAATGACGCATTGTACACAATGACTATTGTGTACAATGCGGGCCTAATGATTCAGAGCATTATCGTCTTGGAAGATCTTCTTTCTATCCTTGAAAAAATGTAACATGACAGTGCACTTGGTCTTCTAAGAGCTGCCAGTAAACTTCAACAATGAAATGTTTGTCCATACAGATAAGGAGTCCTAATTCTTGCCATCAAAACATTAGCATTAGCATTAGCATTAGTAGAGGCATATGATGCAAGAAAGCAAGCTTATTCAGCATCAGCCAAAAAAAAAAAAAAAAAAAAACACTACTCCCATTTCACCCCTCCGTTCGTTCGAAATACCTGTCCAGCTGAGCCTTAAATTTATTTAGGCTATCAACTTCAACAACAAGCGATGGGAGTCTATTCCACAAACCAACTGCCCGCTGGCTAAAGGCAAATTTCCGCACATCTATCCGACATCCGTCCTTCCTCAATTTGAATTTATGCCCTCTCAGGTGATTATTCTGAGCAAGAGGAAGAATCCCATCGGCATTGAGCATGCTCAAGCCATTCAAAGCCTTATACACCTCTATCAGATCACCTCGCCGATGCCTAGTTTCCAGGCTCTGTAATTTGCAAAACTTAAGCCTTTCTTCATAAGAGCAACCCTTTGTTCCATTCACTAATCTTGTTGCCCTTCTCTGTACTCGTTCGAGCAGATCTACATCCTTGTTGAAATGAGGCCTCCAGACCTGTATACAGTACTCAAGGTGTGGCCTGACCAATGCCTTATACAAGGGAATAATCACATCCTTATCCCTGCTAGAAAAATTCCTGTATATCATTGACAAGACACCATGAGCTACTCTTGCAGCTCGTCTGCACTGCTCAGAGAACTTCATATCTGCCTGCACAATTACCCCTAGGTCCTTTTCATTCTCTACCACTGCCAGCGTAGTACCACAGAGTTGATACGTTGATCTGGGGTTACTGTTTCCCATATGTAGTACTTTACATTTGCCAATGTTAAACTTCATTTGCCACCTCTCAGCCCATCTGCTCAAACTTTCCAGATCCTGTTGCAGCAGCATAGTATCAGTAGTGTCCTTAACAACCCTGCCAACCTTGGTATCATCTGCAAACTTGGACATTAAGCCTGATACACCATCATCAGTATCATTTATAAATACAGAAAACACGGACCCAACACTGAACCCTGAGGAACTTCACTAATAACATTAGTCCACGTTGAACAGTGTCCATTGATTACCACTCTCTGTCTTCTGCCACTCAACCATCCCTTTATCCATAGCAGCAATTTGCCTCCAATGCCACACTTCTCCAATTTGTGCAGCAGTCTTCCATGCGCAACAGTATCAAAAGCCTTTCTAAGATCCAAATATATAATATCAAAGTTATTCCCTGCATCCAGTTCTTTTGTGACTACATCATAGTATCCAATCAAATTGGTCAGACAAGACCTGCCCTTAACAAAACCATGCTGTGTCTGAGCTATAACTGAATTCTTGTCCAGATGATCCTGCAGTGCTTCTTTAACTTTCTCCATTAATTCTTTAACCAGTGCCTCCATTAATTTTCCTGGAACCGAAGTTAAACTAACAGGTCTGTAATTACTTGTATCAGCCTTTGATCCTCCTTTGTGAATTGGGGTTACATTTGCACATCTCCAGTCCATGGGTACCTCCCCTGAGCCCAAAGAAGCTCTCATAATTATGGCTAGGGGTTTGCTTACTTCCTTTGCTGCCTCCTTTAATATAACTGGATAGATCCCATCCACCCCTGGTGCCTTTTTTATGTTTATCCTCAGCAATTTCTCCTCCACTTTCCACTCAGTTATTAGAAAATAATCTAGCTGACTGCCAATGTTTACTTCACCTACGACATTCCCCTTCCTGAATAACTCCTCATGTGTGAATGTAGATGCAAAATACTCGTTTAGATTGTTAGCCACCTGAGCAGGATCCTCAACTGTTGAACCATCAACATCCAGTGGACCAATCTGATTCATCCCTTTCCGTCTTGAGTTTAAATAGGCAAAGAACTCTTTTCTGTTTTTCTTTGCGTCCTTTGCCAAGGATTTCTCATAATCTGCCTTTGCCTGCCTAATCTCCTTTGTGACTTGGTTACAGACCAACTTATATCCATCATAGGCCTCCATGTCACCCATCAATCTGTATGCATCCCATGCATTTTTCTTCTCTTCCATATGTCTCATTAGTTCATCTGACAACCATTTAGGCCTGAACCTTGAACAATATTTCTTGGTTGGTATGTAAAGCCTGGTAGCTTCCAAGATTAGTTCCTTGAATGATTCCCATTTTGAATTTGCTGTTGGTAACATCATCAGTTGGTCCCACTGTATAGAATTTAAATACTGTCTCAGACCATCATAGTCGCCTTTACGAAAGCAAAAACCCTTCCCTTTACCCCTGATGGTAGTTACCTCCTTGAGTAAATCCCACTTCAGCACACTGTGATCACTGCCACCCAGTGGTTCCTTTATCTGCAGATTCCTAATGCATGAAGAATCACTACTGATAATCAGATCAAGAGTATTACTCCCTCTAGTTGCCTCCCGAACATGCTGGTGTAGAAAACAATCATCCAATAAATCCACAAAAGCCCTGCTAGTGTGTGAGTGACCAACCCACAAATTCCAGTCAATATCTGGGAAATTAAAATCCCCCATTATAAGACTCTCTGATTTACTGGCCCATTCTATTTCCCTGTACAGTATCTTATTATACTCATCAGAGTCATTAGGCCTATAGCACACTCCTCCTCTCAATTTTGATTTACCTATGCTTATGTCACACCAAACTGACTCGACACTGCCCTGTCCATCAATGTCGACTGGCTTCACTTCCTTGGATTTTATGTGTTTTTTAACTAATAGCGTAACCCCTCCTCCCCTCCTGCCCTGTCTATCCTTTCTATACACATTGTACTCCCCAAATTCCAGTTCTGCATTCCTTATATCTGTGTGACACCACGTCTCTGATATCCCAATAATATCTGCCTTTGATGTTTTGAGCAATACCTCAAATTCATCAAATTTATTTACTAAACTCCTAGCATTGGTGTACACGCAAGTATACCTGCACTTGTTTCTATTCTTAGCTACCCTAACACAACCCATGTGTTTACTTGTATCACAATGACTTCCAGCAGTCTCTGAAATATCCTGCATCTTGTTTTTCAGGCCTCTGCTCATTCCAATAGAAGCAGTGCAAGAATCTCTTTCACCTCTGCCAGTGGCTACTGTTAATCCATTAGTCTTTGTATCCCCCCAAGCTAGCAGTTTTCCGACCCACCTAACACTGCCTCGATAGCATCAGCAAATATTCTTGCACCTTTCTATTTAAGTGTATCCCATCCCTGTAGAAGCAATCTCTCCTGTTAACAAGTACATTCCAGGCTGAAAAAAATTCTACCCCTTGAGCCTTGCACAATCTTTCCAGGGCCGAATCGATCGACAAGGCTCTCATCATATACTCCCTCCTATCGTGTCTGGGCAGAATTGCAGACACTTTCAAATTTAACCCTACTTCACGGCTTTTTTTCAACAGTGACCTGTACTTGTTAAGTAATTGCCCCATATTAAGAAATCACAGCCACCTGCCTGAATAGTGGGCACCAGGACATGTGTCTGTGGACACGTGTTGCTTGCAACATGCACAAAGGCATCTATCAGTGTGTTGCACTATGTATTTGGACTCATCTAACCAGCACACTCATTTCCAGTCCTCCAGTGTATTACTGATACCACAGCATTCACCATTGATGATGATGATCAATGGTGAGGAGAGGGATGTCTCTTGGGTTGCCTTCTGTGGAGCCCCATACATCTGAGCGTGTGGTGCATTGTCATTTGGGATATTGTTCTTGTATTCCCCATATTGTATTTCAATGTCAGCTGTCGCACAGTGGCCTGCCGTTGAGCTCATACATTGCATTGCACTCTTTGTTTACCACGAACATCCACCTTTTGTAATCCTTTACAGTTCTGTCATGGGAGGTGGTTTGACCCATTCAACACCATTCTTTGTATACTTAATCACAGTTGGCCGTGAACAACGAACTAGAAATGTTGTTTTCTAAAGGAGCACCTGATACATGACCTCCCACAGCCATGACCTTTTGAAACTCTGTGATATCTTTACTACATCCCATAACTGCTACTTTGTCACTTGGACTTGCATGACTAGATGTACATTACCAATGTAATAGCATACTAAGCTGTTCAGCTTTTTATACTGCGAGCTATGCAGTATAATCCATTAGAGGTGGTCATAATTTAGTGATCAACGAGTGTATATATTAATGTATACCAATGTATAGTGGGACAGTAATTATTTGAATCAGTCAAGAAACTGGGTGAGTGTAATCAGATGTGCTGTGTGTATATTACTGGTACAAACAATTTTACATTTACATCTACTTAACCACTTTTGTGTACTATTTACACTGTTTATGCCATTGTGTGCATAAATTTTTATTATATTCATTATGTTTACCCCCAGGGGCTCACATCTGGTGAGTATGGGCTTGGCACACCCAGGATCCTGAGCTGCATGAAAATAATTTTTTGGCTGGTTTTCCTTGCATCATATGGCTAATAATAATGTTTATTTATTCTGTAGCCATCCAGTATTATTTTTTGCTTTCCAATCTCTTATGTCACATCAAACAGATTCAGTAATATCATGACGGTTCTCATCAATTGGATATACTCTTCTCAAATCTACAGGCTTCAAATTTAAAGCATAATCCTTCTCCTCCTTCTATACCTTGTTACCTTTCCTATTTGCACTGTACTTAGCAAATTCAAATTCTGCATCCAGTGTATCACAATGACAGTATTTCTGATATTTTGATTATATGAATATTTGTTGATTTAACAATAGTTCAAATTCATCAAATTTTTTGACTATACATTCAACATTAGTAGACAAACATGTGCAAATCTGTCTTTTTATGTTCTTTTAACTTTAATACATCCATGTATTTGCTTATGGCAGTGCTCTTCCCTGGAATTTTACATGCGCATATTTGTTTAGTGCTGACACTCTTTGAAACTAGTCATAATTTGCTATTATTACTTTTGATGATTTTTCAGGCAATTATAGTATCGTAATATGAGGTGCAAGACAAAAGTTTCTGAATTGACCACATGTTGTATAACAGTGCACTGTTAGATACTGTTGAACTAATCATTGTGAGTTACTGTGGAGAGTTTCACCCCAATAGAACATTGTTATTTTGTGCATCTGGTGTTTAAACGTTTCTGCTGGGTGCATGTCTTGTGATTTTTGTAGCTGAGTAAGATGGCAGACATTAAGGACCAACAAATTTGCATTAAATTTTCATAAACTTGGGGTAAATAGCTTTAGAGACTTATGAAATACTTAAATTATGATAATGCTATGGGTATTCACGTTTACAAGGTCCAAACATCAGTTAACGAATTTGATTACTCAGGTCATCATTTGTCAAGTTAGACTGATGAAAACGTTGAAAAACGTTGAAAAAAATGCATCGTCATCCACAAGGACAAACTGTGTCTGATTAATGATATGTGTTACCTTTCATGCTATGACATGGTACATTCCAATGCATTTTAACTGAAAATTTAAACATGAGGTGGATTGCTGCAAAATTTGTACCTTGTTTGCTGAGTGACAGATACCTGCAAGCACAAAACCTTCCTTTCCAAAGTCATAACAGGAGATGAAAGCTGGGCTTATGTTATGACTCAGAAACAAAGTGACAGTCCTCCTAGTGGAAAACTCCGTCATTTCCATGTCCAAAAAAAAAAGGAAAGGCAGGGGAGCTTAAATGTCAAGAGCATGCCAATTATTTTCTTTGATGATGAGGGAATTGTTCATCAGTAATTCTATTAGGCCAAACTGTAAATTACCAATTCTACATTAAGGTTCTAAGGTGTTTGAGGGAAGACATCAGGAGAAAATTCCCCCCCCCCCCCCAAGACAATGGCACACTCAGGATTTGCTTCTGCATCATGACAATGCACCAATCTACATGACTTTGTCAGTTTTTTTCCCAAGGACAAAATGCTGATTATCTCTATTCTCCTGATCTGGCACAGTGTGACTTCTTTTGTGTTCCCAAAATGCAAATCCAATTAAAGAGATGACAATTCAAAGACATTGTAGAGATTCAAGCTGAATTGCAGAAAGTGTTGGACAGCATCATGAAACAGGAGTCCCAGCAATGTTTCTAACAGTGGGAGAAGAGAAGCATTGGGATCGATATTTAAACTCAGGAGAGGACTACATTGAATGGGACACTGCCAATGTTTAACCAACATAAGTCTAAATTAATTTTATTGTCCCAGTACAGAAACTTTTGACTCATACCTGATATATTATAGAACCCCCAAAAGATCCCGTTTGACCTCTATTATTTCTAAGTAACCATATGTTCCAACAGGACAGTTCAAAGTAGTACAAGAATCAAATCTGCCTCAGCTTTCAGCTGCCATAAATAATTAGTCTCTATATTTTGTCTAGCTAACAGTTTTCTGTAACACCCAATACTGCTTCAGCAGCATCAGCAAATATTCTTACTCCTCTTTTATTCATCTGCATAGGCGCCTCCGTAGCCAGGTGGGAAGGAGCAGCAGTGCGTAGCACACGCTTCTTGATTAGACCGGGGTTCGAGCCCGTCACTACCAAATACGGAGAATGCGGAAAGGTCAGTGAATGACCACCGCATATTCCCGGAGCAATATGGCCTTAGTTGCTAATGCTCCTAAAAACCAAATAACAACAATATTCATCTGCATCCAGTCACTTTTTCTCATCAAGAGCAGGCTACACTGAGAAAAATTCTGTCCTATATGTTTTGCACACTCATTCTGGGGTAGAACTGATTGAATACGTATATTACCATAAAATCCCTTGTGTCATGCCTGGTAAAATTTCCAGACCCTTTCATATCAGGTCTTAACTCATGGCCTTTTCTCAGTAACCTCTTAAAACCACAGACCAAGACCTATGTATGCTTAATGTTATTAGTACTTTCATGTATAAAAATAGCATAATTTCTGCTATTTTTATTCATATCCTATTCTGCCTATCTCGTTACAATCGAATCACCTAGAATTGCAACTTCCTGTGGGACCAGTGCTCCTGTAGCCTCCAGTTCATTCAAAGTAGACTCAGATTTAAAGATGATCTGTTATTTTATTTTTTATTTATTTTTTTTTTTGGCCTAGATTCAACTAGGTATAGCAATTTAAACTCAGAAATATTCTATAATTACTTTTTTAATGTGCATAAATTATTTTTATATGGATTAGTGCTTCATTTTTCATTTTCAGACTCTACTGAACAGCCTTCCTTCACATATAAAGACATCTAAACAGTTAGAAGAGAAAGGAACACGCTTGTTTATTGAGGAAGTAGAAGCAATGGAAGAAAGAAACTACAACTTGGATGAGAAAACCGATGGTAATTTAAGAACTATAATCATGGGTGAGAAACCACCTGAAGTCATTTGTCAAAGTCAAGGTTGTGCTTCAGAGGTCCCACAGAGAGCTTTAGAAGTAAAATTGGAAAGTGATCTACAAGAATTATCTTCCAAAAGTACAAACCTGTATGGAAGTTATATCAAAGACTTACAAAATATTGATGTTGAAACTAAGAAATTAAAGCAAGCAGGAAATGAAGTCAAGCACATAGTCATTGAAGAAGTGGAATCAGAAACTGAAGAAGAACATCTTCTTAACATGTTTGAGGCAGCAGATGTTCCATCAAAGATTCATAAAAATTATTCAGTAGAGATTAAAAATTCAGAAGAACTCCATAAAAATCTTAAATCAAAAAAGGATAACACTGTTAAACTTCATGATAAGCAGCCTAATTTTCTTGGAAACAAATTTGTCAATAAACCAGAGCAGAGTGTCTTGTTGACACATAGTTCTCAGGAGAAAAATCATCTATCTTTATTGAGAGCTGAAGATTTTGAAGAGTCAGTGATTCACTCAACTGATTTTCCAGGAAGTGTAGAAGAATATGAAAATATGCACAGTATTATGGCTAAATCCACACATACTTTATCACATAATCAAGTAAGTACTTTGAGTGATATTCTGTTACATTGGTGTATGAAATTAGTTTTATTTAATTAAATTTAATTAGGGCTCGTGGCCATAAATGCTATGTATTCTATTATCCTAAGATAATGGAATGACTCAGAGGAGCCTCCAAGAAAAGCTGTTGTATGACAAGGTCATGTGGGGGGGGGGTGATAGGGATGTTCCATAATAAAATGCTGACCATAATAAACATATGGTTTTGACCATTCTAAAGTGATGATGCCACTGAGTATGAATGCTGAATTGAATTGAAGTGCATTTATTTTTTCAACATATCTCAGTGAAAAAGAGTATCAAATTCAGAAAATTATGCAAACAAATGTTGCCAATGCTTAGGAACATCTACTTTAAACAATGAAAATGATGCAGCAGGTTTATAGAAAAAAAGTCTACTTTCATATTACCATACTGAATGGCATTGTAGATTTAAAGAGTGAAGAGAAAATTTAGCATAACGTGAGTGTGAAGAAGGCCTCTAACTGTTTATATGCCCAAGCAATGATTTGAATATGAATTGGGTTCCTCAGCATTAGATGCTTACCAATAATCAATGCAATGAGCAAAAGACAGTTTGCAGAAATTTCATAACAGCATTGATAACAGCCTGTTGTTTCTAAATTGTTGTTTCCAGTGAGATTTGGTGTTTTCTCTAAAGCCCACAAACAAAATGTGAATCATTGACTTTGTAATTGTTGCATTCACTCCAATCAAAAATATTTTACGAAGACAAAAGGAAAAGTGATAGTAGTTTTTTGAGAATCACGATATTGTGCACTATGAATTCATTTCCTTAAGGCAGTGGTTCCCAAACTACTGAGATTTATGGATGACCCCCTTCAAAAATCAAAACAAGTTTGTGGACCCCCCATTCAAAAATTGAAGCAAGTTTGCTAACCACCTTCAAAAAAGAAAACCCAGTATGAACATCGGATTTTCTGAAAGGAAAATTCAAAGTTTAATGTGAAACAACTGAACTTTATTCTTATTTTTATACAAATACATAATAATAACTTTATTTATCATCAATTTGCTATACATAGAATGATAATTTGAAATATGTGTACAATTATATACACTAATTATATCGAAAATTAGTAATGTTCTATGACAAAGTTCATTGTGATTCTGTCAATATATTTTTTAAGAAAATAAACACATATTACTTGATGCCTTCTGAACATTTTGTGAACCCCCCTGGAACTGGTCTACAGACCCCCAGGGGTCTGCCAACCCCAGGTTAGGAAACGCTGCCTTAAGGTATCACTATTAATATGGAAAGATACATACACTCGTTGTGGTGTTGGATGCGAGAAGCATTTCAGCAAAAAATGTCCAGAATAGTGGGTAATGAAAGATTGGAAGTTGTTGCACAATGATATATGAGCCATACTGTTAATTTCTTGCATAGGAGCTCTGTAAACAGAATGCTCTTGAAGCCATATCTCCCTTACTCGCCTGACCCCTCACCATGCAATTTTTTCATTTCCTGGAAATGAGACATTTATGAGGCTGTTGCTTCCACAGCGAAGAAGAAATTGCTGATCTCACCATGAGTTAGTAGTACTAGTGGTAAATGATGCAAGAAAGAAAGCTTATATAGCATCAGCCAAAAAAAAAAAAAAAAAAAAAAAAAAAAAAAACCACTACACACTTCTCCCATCCATACTCTCCAAGAATTTGTCTAGTTTTTCATTGAAAACATTCAAACCATTCACTTCCACAATGAGAGATGGAAGCCTGTTCCAACAATCAACAGGCGCCTCCGTAGCCAGGTGGGAAGGAGCAGCAGTGCGTAGCACACGCTTCTTGATTAGACCGGGGTTCGAGCCCGTCACCACCAAATATGGAGGATGCGGACAGGTCAGATAATGACCACCGCATATCCCGGAGCAATATGGCCTTAGTTGCTAATGCTCCTAAAAACCAAATAACAATAACAAACCAACAATCAACCACCTGATAGCTAAAGACAAACGTCTGCACATCAATCCTGCTACCATCCTTCCTCAATTTAAATTTATATCCCCTCGTGAGTAGTCTCAGCAAGAGGAAGAATGCCATTCACATTCAGTTTACTCAGTCCATTTAAGGCCTTAAACACCTCAGTCAGATCACCCGGCAGGTACTTAGTCTCCAGAAGCTGCAATTTGCAGAACCGAACCTTTCTAGGTAAGAGCACCCTTTTGTTCTTCTTGTTGCCCTTTTCTGTGCACCCATTCCAGCAGATCTATATCCTTCCTAAAGTGAAACTTCCACACCTGTATACAATACTCAAGATGTGACCAAACCATTACAAAGGGATAATCACCTCCTCATCCCTGCTAGCAAAGTTTCTGTATATCATTGACAAAATGCCATGAGCAGTTCTGGCAGCATGTCTGCACTGCTCAGAGAATTTAATATCTGACTGCACAATTATCATTTTCCACTACTCTGAGTGTAGTATCACATAGTTGATAAGTTACTCTGGGATTATTGCTACCCATGTGCAGTACCTTTTATTTGTCAATGTTAAACTTCAACTGCCACTTCTCAGCCCGTTCACTCAATTTTCTTAGATCTTGTAAGCCTGATATATCTTCATCAGTATCATTATTAAATAATGAAACCAGCAGTGTCCTAGCACTGAACTCTGAGGGACTCTAGTGATAAATTAGTCCACAAAGAACAGGTAGAGCCCATTGATGACCATTCTCTGTCTTCTTACATTTAACCAACCCATTATCCATTGCATTAATTATAATAATAATAGTAACTTGCTCTTAATGCTACATTGTTCCAGTTTATACAACAGTCTTATATGTACAATACTAAAAGCATTCCTGAAATCCAAGTATATTATATCAGAATTATTTTTTGCATCTAGTTCCTTGGTCACTGCATTCCAATAACCTATCAGATTGGTTATACAAGATCATTTCTTAGCAAATCCATGCTGTGACTGCAGTATAATTGTATTCCTGTCCAGATGGTCCTGCATTATTTCTTTAACCAGTGACTCCATTATTTTCTCCAGAACAGATGTTAAGCTGATAGGTCTGTAATTTCTCGTGTCACCATTTGATCCCCCTTTTATGGATTGGGGATACAATCAGGGGCACATCTCCAGTTCATACAGATCCAGTTCATCTATGAACTGGGGCACATCTAAATTTCATAGGGATCTCCCCCTGAATCCAAGAAGAAAACCCCATGACCTGCCCTGGCAGCCTGTCTGCATTGCTCAGAAAACTTCATATCTGACTGCACAATTACTCCCAGGTCTTTTTCATTTTCTACCACCTTAAGTGTAGTACTACACAGTTGGTACGTTTCTCTGGGGTTACTTCTCCCCATATGCAGTACTTTGCATTTGTGAAGGTTAAACTTCAACTGCCACTTCTTAGCCCATCTGCCCAAATTATCTAGATCCTGTTGCAGTAGCACATTGCCATTACTGTCATTAACAACCCTGCCAACCTTTGTATCATCTGCAAATTTCGACATTAAGCCTGATATACCTTCATCAATATCATTGATAAATATACAAAACAACAGTGGACCCAACACCGAACCCTGTGGGACTCCACTAATAACATTAGTCCATGAAGACAAGCACCCATTGATTACCACCCTCTGTCTTCTCCCACTGAACCATCCTTTTATCCATTGTAGCAAGTTACCCTTAATACCATTCTGCTCCAATTTGTACAATAGTCTTCCATGTGCAACAGTGTCAAAAGCTTTCCTGAAATCCAAAAATGTGATATCAAAATTATTTTTTGCATCCAGTTCCTTTGTAACCACATCATAATATCCTATCAAATTTATCAGACAAGACTTTCCCTTCACAAACCCATGCTGTATCTGAATTATTGCTGCAGTCTTGTCTAGATGATCGTGCAATGCATCTTTAACCAGTGACTCCATTATTTTACCCGGAACAGAAGTTAAACTAACTGGTCTGTAATTACTCGTGTCACCCTTCGATCCCCCTTTGTGAATTGGGGGATACATTTGCACATCTCCAGTCCGTGGGAACCTCCCCTGAGTCCAACGATGCTCTCATATTTATGGCTAAGAGTTTTCTTAGTTGTTTTGCCGTCTCCTTTAATATAACTGGATAGATCCCATCCACCCCAGGTGCTTTTCTTATGTTTAACTTCAACAATTGCTCCTCCACTTTGCTCTCAGTTATTACAAAAACATTAAGTATCCTGCTACAATTTGATAACCTTCTGCCATTTTCAAACCTTAATAATTTCTCATGTGTGAATGTAGATGCAAAATACTCATTCAGTTTGTTTGCTATCTGAGCAAGATCATCAACAGTCGAACCATCGTTTTCAAGTGGACCAATCAGATTCATCCCCTTCCTCTTCGAGTTTATATAAGTAAAGAAATCCTTGCTGTTTTTCTTAGCATCTTTTGCCAAGGATTTCTCGCAATCTGCCTTCGCCTGCCTAACCTCTTTTGTGACCTGATTACAGACTAGCTTATATCTGCCATAGGCTTCTGAGTCGCTTGATAATTTATATGCATCCCATGCATTTTTCTTCTCTGTTACGAGTCTCATTAGTTCATTAGATAACCATTTAGGCCTAAACCTTGAACAATATTTTTTAATAGGTTTGAAACTTTTAGTAGTTTTCACAATTAATTCCTTGAATGCTTCTCACTTAGAATTTACTGTTGGTAACATCGTCGGTTGATCCTACTGTACAGAATTTAAAAACTGTCGGAGACCATTGTACTCACCTTTACGGAAGCAAAAACCCTTTCCTTTACCCCTGATGGTAATTAAATCTTTAAGTAAATCCCACATCAGTACACTGTGATCACTGCCACCTAGTGGTTCCTTTATCTGCATATTCTTAATACCCGAATGATCACTGCTGATAACCAGATCAAGAGTATTACTTTCTCTGGTTACCTCTCGAACATGCTTCTGCAGAAAACAATCATCCAATAAATCTACAAAAATCTGTGTGAGTGACCAACCCACAAGTTCCAGTCAATATCTGGGAAGTTTAAATCCCCCATTATAAGACATTCCAATTTACTAGCCCACTCTATTTCTCTGCACAATTGTTCATTGTACACATTCAAGCTATTAGGCCTGTAACACACTCCTACTCTTATTTTTGCCTTCACAGTGCTTACGTCACACCAAACTGACTCAACAGTGTACTGTTCATCTATATCTACTGGGTGCACTTCTTTTGATTTTATGTTTTTCTTAATTAACAGCATAACACCTCCTCCCTTTCTATCCTTTCTGTACACATTGTACTCCCCAAATTCCAGTTCAGCATTCCTTATATCTGTGTGACACCACGTCTCTGCTATCCAAACAATATCCGCCGTTGATGTCTTGACCAACACTTCAAATTCATCAAATTTATTTACTATACTTCTAGCATTGGTATACATGCAAGCATACATGCTCCTATTCCTAGTTACCCTAACTCATCCCATATACCCGCTTATTTCAGGATGACTGCCATCCGTCCCAGAAGAGATGGGCCCCTTAATTTAGATCTTTCGAGGACATCCACCCTGTCCTTCGAAAGCCCCAACACCCCTCACTCCAGGTCGCTACTTATTCTAATAGAAGTTGTACAAGAATCACCTTCACCTCTGCCTACGGCTACTGTTAAACTATTAGGCCTTGTATCCCCCCAAGCTATCAGTTTTCCGACCCACCTAACACTGCCTCGAAAGCATCAGCAAATATTCTTGCACCCTTTCTATTTAAGTGTATCCCATCCCTGTAGAAGCAGTCTCTCTTGTTAACAAGTACAGTCCAGGCTGAAAAAAATTCTATCCCTTGAGCCTTGCACAATCTTTCCAGGGCTGAATTGATCGATAAGGCTCTCATCATATATTCCATCCTATCGTGTCTGGGCAGAATTGCAGACACTTTCAAATTGAACCCTAATTCTCGGCTTTTGTTTAACAGTGACCTGTACTTGTTAAGTAATTCTGCCGGTCTCCTACTCTTAATATCATCAGTGCCAACATGTACAACTATATTACCTTTTATGCCCTTAAAAGATAATATCCGCTCTACAACGTCATCAACCTTTGCCCCTGGCAGACATACCCTGGTCCTGTTCCACCTGTTTTTTTTACAAAGCATGTTCCCCATTTCCCTGACAATAGAGTCACCAACAACTACTAGTTCCTGTGGGACCAGCGCATTCTGCCTTGGGAGGTTGCCGCTGTGTTGCATAATGACCAAGTGCAAACTCTGGCGTTGATGTGGGCAGCTGAGAGCTTGATGTGCCCCTGAATTTAGATCTTTCGAGGGCATCCACCCTCTCCTTCAAACTCTCATATAGGCCCATAACAATGCTGAGTTGTCGCCTGATTTCCTTACACTCCTTACATCGCACACACACACACACACAAAGACATCCCCCATGGCAATATCATGTTCCGTTCCAGAGAGTTTGGCAAACATTTCACAAGTTGCACATTTTTTTAGGCTGTGATGCGTTGGAGAATCGCCCCCCCTCAGTTCTCCTCCGAGTCACAGCACTCCTGCCACTTTGTGCCAGTTGATTTGTTGCTCTAGTTTGGGGCATGATACTTTAAATTAATAAGATCAATGATTAAATTAATTAAATGTCAATACTACACTATCTAATAGAAATTGAAACTAAGTGAAGCGTATTGCTCTATATAATAATACATTAGAGCTACCTAGCTACCTCAATTAAAAATTTGAATTCCCTACCACTATATACAAAAACAATGACTGCAAGATTTGAATGAAATAACGGTTTCTATATTAAGTAGTAATCCACAAAACTCTTTATCTAAATTAAAATAAAAATAACCAGCGTAACTATAACTATAAGACTACGTATTAAGTACAATATAAAATAACAATTATGTAAATAAAAAGGCAAACACTTATCGTTTTTTTGGAGCCTGTAACTCACAAGGTTAGGCAGGCAAAGGCAAATTACGAGAAATCTTTGGCAAAGGATGCAAAGAGTTTTTACTTATGTAAACTCTAGAAGGAAGGGGATGAATCATATTGGTCCATCTCAATATCGATGGTTCAACTGTTCACGATCCTGCTTAGGTAGCTAACAAACTAAATTAATATTTTGCATCTACATTCACACATGAGGAATTATTCAGGGAGAGGAATCCAGAGGTGTATTAAATTCTGACAGTAAGCTAGATAATCTTGTAATAACTGAGAGTAAAGTGGAGGAGAAATTGTTGAAGATAAACATAAGAAAGGCACCTGGGGTGGATGGAATCTATCCAGTTATATTAACAGAGGCAGCAAACGAAGTAAGCAAACCCTTAGCCATAATTATGAGAGCTTCTTTGGACTCAGGGGAGGTTCCCATGGACTGTAGCTGTGCAAATGTGACCCCAATCCACAAAGGAGGATCAAGGGGAGACACAAGTAATTATAGAACTGTTCATTTAACCTCTGTTCCAGGGAAATTAATGGAGACTGTGGTTAAAAAAAGCATTCCAGGATCATCTAGACAAGAATAATTTTGATATTATATATTTGGATCTTAGAAAGGCTTTTGATATTGTTGCATATGGAAGACTGCTGCACAAATTAGAGCAGTGTGGCATTGGAGGCAAATTGCTGCTATGGATAAAGGGATGGCTGAGAGGGTCGTTTGTTATTTGGTTTTTAGGAGCATTTGCAACTAAGGCCATATTGCTCTGGGGATATGCGGTGGTCATTCTCTGACCTTTCCGCATCCACCGAATTTGGTTGTCACGGGCTCGAACCTGGTCTAATCAAGAAGCGTGTGCTACGCACTGCTGCCCCTGCCCACCTGGCTGAGAGGGAGAAGACAGATAGTGGTAATCAATGGACACTGCTCTTCGTGGACTAATGTTATTAGTGGAGTCCCCCAGGGTTCAGTGTTGGGTCCATTGTTGTTTTCTGTATTTATTAACGATATTGATGATGGTATATCAAGCTTAAAGTCTATGTTTTCAGATGATACGAAGGTCGGCAGGGTTGTTAATGACACTAATAACAGTATGCTGCTGCTGCAACAGGATCTAGAAAAGTTGAGCAGGTGGGCTGAGGGGTGGCAACTGAAGTTTAACATTGACAAATGTAAAGTACTGCATATGGGAAACAGTAACCCCAGAGTAATGTATCAACTGTGTGGTACTACACTGACAGTGGTTGAGAGTGAAAAGGACCTGGGATAATTTTGCAGGCAGATATGAAGTTTTCTGAGCAGTACAGACGGTCTGCAAGAGTAGCTCATGGTGTCTTGTCAATGATATACAAAAGGATAATGAGGTGATTATCCTCTTGTATAAGGCAATGGTCAGGCCCCCACCTTGAGTACTGTATACAGGTCTGGATGCAGACCTGTATACAGTACTCAAGGTCTTCATTTTAAGCAGGATGTAGAGCTGTTGGAACGAGTACAGAGAAGGGCAACAAGGTTAGTGAATGGAACAAAGGGTTGCTCTTACGAAGAAAGGCTTAAGTTTTGCAAATTACAGTGTCTGGAGACTAGGCACCTGTGAGGTGATCTGATTGAGGTGTATAAAGCCGTGAATGGTTGGAGCATGCTCAATTCTGATGGGATTCTTCCTCTTGTTCAGAATAATCGCCTGAGAGGGCGTAAATTCAAATTGTGGAAGGACGGTTGTAGGACAGATGTGCAGAAGTTTGCCTTTAGCCAGCGGGCAGTTGATTGATGGAACAAACTTCCATCTGTCATTGTAGAAGTTGATAGCTTAAATAGATTCAAGGCAGAACTAGAGAAACATTTTGAGCGAGTGGACGGGTGAAATGAGAAGGGTGTGTGTTTTTGGCTGATGCTATATATAAACTTGCTTTCTTGCATCATGTGCCTTTGCTAATGCTGAACCTGAACAAGATCACCAACAATTAACCCATTGATATCAAGTGACCCAATGTGATTCAGTCTCCTCCTTTAACAGTCAGTCCTCGTATAACACGTGTTTACACTACATGAATTTGATCATACACGATTTATAAATAGGGGAATGATATCTTATATAACATGAACTGAATTTGCTTATGCACGATTCCCCTTTGTGTTTACAAGAAATGGCAGTCGAATGCAGAATCACCCCCAAAAGAACTCAACACGATAGGAATGAAGAAGATTCTGAAAATGTATTTATGTGTTTTATATCAGTAAAGGGGAAACACATTTCACCATAATAACGTAAAAACCAACACAATTCCAGCTATCGATATAATCGCAAATGCAATTAGATGGAGTTTACTACCAGTTTATAACAGATTCCACTAGTAGAAACGCAACTGTAAATTGTTTTTATTGTTTTATGGTAGTAACCCCCAGAAATGTGCTTTAGTAAAATATGAAGTGTTAAAAGCCTTATCTTTGCCTTTACGGTGTTGTTTATTTAGTTGCTACATGTACACAGCTTTGTTTATGTGTATCAAGCATGCCTCCTCGTTTTGTAATTGTGCTTTATTCCCTAAAAATGAGTAAAATACTTAAAAGGTGTGGAAAGGAAGTGTCCTGGTGAAGACACTGCAGATTCAGAGAGAAAAAGAAAAGCAATATCGATAAACAGAGGCGGACTGGGTCAAAAATTCTTACCCGGGAAAATTTATTATGGCTTCATACTATGGTTTATGGCCAAAATCACGCCGATCTCCGGCCCACCGGGGATTCCCTGGTAAGGCTTATAGCCAGTCCACCTCTGTCGATAGAGAAAAAATATGAAATCGTGAAACGCTTTGAGCGAAATGAAAGACCATGTGATATTGCACGTGCTAAATGAGGCAACGCCGAGAATTAGAAAGAATGCAGAGAAAATAAAAACAACTTTCATAGCAAGAACAACTCAAAGTGTAATTAAAATCCATTAGATTAAGATTGGAAGAGATTGAAAGTTTTGTTACGATAGAAGCAAAAGCATTAGCAATATTTTATTATGTAATAGTCGTAATAAAATACGTATTTTATAATACGTATAATAAAATACGTATTTTATTACGATTATTTATTGTGTTTGCTAATGTTTTCGTTACAAATGTGTGTTCAATCTTGGGTGGTCGGCACCTAACCCTGTTTTTCCCATAGGGCCTGTTGTTTATATTACACGATTTTGCATTGCACGAGGGTTTCTAGGAACACAACTATCGTGCTATATGAGGACTGACTGTACTTCTAATATAAGCATAGAAGTCTGCTCCTTGTCTTTGAATTCTTTGCAGGAGACTTCTCATAATCTGCCTTGACTTGCCTCATTTGTGACTTGGGTTGCCTGTCTCTGCACCCTTTGAAGAAGCTCAATGCCTTTTTTCATATAAGGACTCCATACTCAAATACAGTACATGTATTCTAAATGTGGTCTTGCAATTGAATTATGACCTTCCTATGTCTAGGACAGGTAGTCATAATTGCTACCTATTTACATTGCTTAGAAAACTTCATATCTGAGTGTATTGTAACTCCCAAATCCCTTTCTTCCCCTTCTGTTTTTAATTCTACCTCACCAAGAATATAATTTATTTGGCTTGCTATTCCCCAAGTGTAAGACCTTGCATTTTGTTGAATAAAAACATAGCTGCTACTTTTCTCACCATATATGAAGTCTCTTCAAGTCATTCTGAAATACTGCTGCTTGGCACTGATCATTAACATATATACCAATCTTTACATCGTCTGCAAATTTTGACATCATGCCTTCTAACTCTTGTCGATATCGTTTATGAAAATCAGAAACAACAGTGGCTCAGAACTGAAGCGTGGGAGACCTCACTCTCAACATTACACTAGTGTGAAGAATATCCATTATTTACACCCCTCTGCTTTCTGCCTAGCAATCAATCTTCAATCCTTCCATTAATCCCAACATGTTCCAGCTTTCATGAGGGACTGAGTCAAAAGTTTTCTTAAAATCCAAATAAACTGTGTTGAAATTGATCTGACTACTTACTTAACAAGTCCTCAGATTCCCTAATATTAATGTCATTGTACTATTGTGTACAATAATAGCACCTTTTGTGCTCTTAAAAGATGTCTGCTCTTCAACATCATTAATTTCGGCCCCTGGCAGACATACTCTGGAACTATATCGCCTTTTTGCACAGTATATTTCCTGTTTCCCTGACAATAGCTACCTCCTGTGGACTAGCACATTCTACTAGACACACATTCTGCTGCATTACCTAACATGTAAATGTAAGCTCTACTGTTGAGGTGGACAGCTGAGAGCTTGATGGGTCTCCCAGTTATTGATACAATTCAAGATACTCTACTATCCAGCCAGAACAATTCCAGAACTGCTACAAGGGATTGTATTAATTGTAACAGAAGTGCATTACTGCTACAGGATAATACTTTGAGAGGTCTAACTTTAGTTACATTTAATATGTGAACCCAGGAGTTTTTTGATATCTAATAAACATCCACATATCTAACAAATTTATTCTAATCCTTGATTGGTGTTGATATAATTTTAGGATTAAGATCAAGGATAAGAACGTAACTAAAATAGAGTAAATTTTTAGACTATAAAATAGAATTAAAAAGTTATTTTCTTGCAGATGACACCATATGAATTTCTTCATCAGTGGTATGCCCAGAAAGCAAACACAATGCCAAGTGTTGGAGCATCACTATTACATATATTAAATCCTAAACAACTTCCATTTCTTTTGGCAAACAAATTGGATGGAGATATGCTAACTGGAATTATTTATTCTCTTAAGTATTTGGTGGACATAGGTGAGAATTATTATTGAATTATTATTATTTTATTAGTAGTAATAATAACAATAAACTGCTTTAAATCCAATCATATATGGATGTTACCACACAGCAAATTTTTTTCAATTTTTTTACTCTTATATTGATGGATTTATTTATTTTATATAGTGAAATTTGGATTAAAATCATCAATTATATGAAACCTTACTTGAGTTTTATCATGTTTGAATTAATGAAACTAAAATGAAATGACATAGTAACTTTAGAGAAAAATGAACCAAAAGCAGATATCCTTTGGTCTCAGAGGTCTGCCACAAATATTCTTCCAGGTATAACCTCCTGTCATACCTGGAAGAACATTTTGTCTAAAATGTTGATGGAACTGATATTCAAGTCCCTCTTTGTGAATCAAGTGGAACCTGAATATCAGTTTCAGCTTCCACTTAACTAACAATTTCAAACTGATCATTCTGTGACTTACATGACAGCAGGAAGTTAGTTAGTAAACTTGTGTATACTTGTGTAAACTCCACATCAGAGCAGGAACTAGGGTGGGGTGAGCGGAGCACCAGCCCCAGGTGCAGCATTTTAAGAGTGCATTTTACCAGTTATATATTTTAAAATTGCTTCATTTTTGATTTAATTACAGTTGGACCTGTGTTTAACAAATTTATTTATAGTGAATTTTTTGAATTCCTTTTGGTAATTACATTTCAAAGTTTCTGTAGAATGAAGAAAATTTCCATATAATGAACGGATTTGTATGCTTTGTTTCCCCCTCTGGCCTTTAGGCAATTTAAACAATTAGAAAGTGCAAATAGACCGGGGTTCAAACCCGTCCACCAAATACGGAGGATGCGGAAAGGTAAGGGAATGACCACCGCATATCCTGGAGCAATATGGCCATAGTTGCTAATGCTCCTAAAAACAAACGAACAAACAGAAAGTGCAAATTAAGAGTTAAAGGGATTACTGTTCCAAAATGTAAGTGGAACGTGAGATGTATGTAGCTACCTATAAAAATTTTATTAGAAGAAATACTGCATTATCTTTGTACATGCTACCTATGTTTGTTGTTGTTTGTTATTTTAGTTTTCAGGAGCATTAGCAACTAAGGCCATATTGCTCCGGGATATGCAGTGGTCATTCCCTGACATTTCCACATCCTCCGTATTTGGTGGTGACAGGCTCGAACCCTGGTCTAATCAAGAAGCGTGTGCTACGCACTGCTGCTCCTTCCCACCTGGCTATGGAGGCGCCGTGCTACTTATGATTCCAGAAATTTTTGTTAGAGTTAAAAAAAAAAAATTATAAATTCGGGATTTATAATCACTTATGGGAAAAAAATCGGGGAGGAACAGTGTTTTAGAAATTTCAAAAATAACAGAGAAACTCCAATTACAAACTTCTAAAAAGTATGGCCCATTTTGTGACGTCACACCTCAACAGATATTTGAAAAAAAAAAACAAAATTTTTCAAATATCTGTTGATATGTCAGCAGATATGTGAAAAATCATGGTTTATCGATTCTGCAGGATATAAAATCTGTAACCCCTTTACAACTTCTCCAATTCATTCATGAGTATTGTCTAATAGAATCTTACCGAAACATGGAGAAGGTGCCTCCGTAGCCAGGGGGGAAGGAGCAGCAGTGCGTAGCACATGCTTCTTGATTAGACTGGGGTTCGAGCCCTGTCACCACCAAATATGGAGGATGCAGAAAGGTCAGGGAATGACCACTTCATATCATGGAGCAATATGGCCTTAGTTGCTAATGCTCCTAAAAACCAAATAACAACAACCGAAACATGGAAATAGTACTATGAATTTTTCTTACCCTGTGTGTAACAGCAGCGTCTTGCCAAAGGTCCTTCAAAACAAGAAAAATTCAATTAAAATAATACACCTTTATCGCATATTTTTAGTTTATGTTATAATGTTAAAAGTACTGTATTTTGCAATATTTTGTTTCTATGATTTTATAATAGATATATAAACATAAACTATTTGGTTTTCTTCTTTGTAGTTATATGTATTTTCTTTGTAGTTTATATAGAATTAAATTCTCTGTAGATATAAACGAATATTTGTAAGTTTCTTTTTCTTTGATATTTTTGTTTCATTATATTCATTATATTGTTTAAATTATTTTATTAATAAATATATGCAAATCGTAGACCGTAGCAATAATAATTTTTATAAATTCACAAAGATTGCAGAGGTGTAGCAAGGGAGATGCAGAGGGAGAATTTTCCCCAGGTGCCGAGCTTTGGGGGGGGCCCAAACTGAAGGAATTATCTATGAGAATCAGGGGTGCCAGGAAGACATGTTGCCACCAGGCGTTGACGACCCTAGCTATGCTACTGAAAGATTGACTGCCTGCATATAATGGAGGCATACTTATAATACTTTTGCCCCGGGCACAGGATTGCCTAGTTCTGGCTCTGCTACAAATGCAAGGTGTGAAATGCACCTAGTATATTAATGAGCAAGGTGTGAGATGTGGTATCCACGTCACACAGAGAAATGGATAACCCTCTATTTCATCAGGTGGTAGATGACTCTGTCACCTGGTGAAATGCCACCACTTTGTTTATTGGATGCTTGAAATGGTGAAATCCATGTTTACTCATGTTTAGCCTACAGAAATAAAGCTCTGGCAATCATGTTTTCTGTCATGCAGTGTTAATGATAGAAAAGATTTACAGAGAGGTACAAAGGGTACTAGGAAAGTTTTGCAATATGACGCAACAATGAATCACAGGAAGCTGCTTGTTGCTGCATGTTGAGACATGTTCATACGTGCATAGTAGCCGCCACGCCAAGTCGATGGGCTCAGTTATTCATTAGTAGTGAGAGTGTAAAGTGCTTGCGATGGCATCGTGGTCACGAAATGAGATAAGGACAGTTTTGCGGTATAATTTCGTGCGTGGTTTAACCATAGACCAGTGCTTAGAAGAAATGACTCTTGCACTAGATGATGATTGTCCACATTGTACAACGATATTCAGGTGGTATAGAGAATTCCAAAGGGGAAATTTCACTCTGGAGGATTCTGAGAGGCCGGGAAGGCCACGAACATCAGTTACGGAGGAAAACGTTACTGCTGTGAGGAAAATGCTTGACGAAAACAGGCGAGTGACCTACCAACAGATAGAGGATACTTTGGGCCTAAATGCACCAGCAATTCGTTCGATTCTGCAAAATCATTTGCACGTGAAGAAACTTTGTTCTCTCTGGGTGCCGCATCAACTGACTGAAGAGCAGATGACACGACGTGTGACTTGGTGCCGGGAGATGTTAAAAAAGTTTGATAAGGGACAATCTCGGTATGTGAACAACATCGTGACAGGTGACGAGACTTGGCTGTACTATTACGATCTGCCGACCAAGGCTCAAAACAAAGTTTGGGTCTTTGATGATGATGACACACCCGTAATTGTCAGAAAATCCCGATCTGTAAAGAAGAAAATGATAGCTGTATTTTTCAAATCGAGTGGAATTCTGGAACGTATCGTTTTGGACACGCAGAAGACAGTCACAGCTAAGTGGTATACTGAACAATGCCTGCCTAAAGTCATTGGATCTATGAAGAACCTGCGGCCAAAGTCAAGAATGGACACCTGGTACCTCCATCACGATAATGCTCCAGCTCACCGCGCCAAAGCCTGCACCGAATATTTGACCACGACCGACAGGACTGAAACTTCTCGAGCACCCTCCCTACAGTCCAGACCTTGCTCCCTGCGACTTTGCACTGTTCCCGCATGTGAAAATGAAGCTAAAAGGGAGGCGGTTTTCCAGTGATGAGGGACCTTCTACGGGCTTGGGACAACGAGTGTGCTTTACTCCTTAGTAAAACTTGGCAGAACTGGTTTAAAGATTGGTTTCGGAGGATGGAGAGGTGTATTGAATGTAGAGGAAATTACTTTGAAAAAATTAAATAAACAAAGCTGTATTGCAAAACGTTCCTAGTACCCTTTGTATTAGAACCTATAGTACTTAATACCGTGCTTTGGTTGGAGGTTGAGAAGACCAGAGAAGATATTTGTTGACATTAGACTTGAACTTCTGTAGACTGTAATTTTCAGGAAATACATATGAAGGAAGTTTGTTGCAGAAACGCCAGTTGAATGAATAAAAGGAAGATGAAAAGTTGGTTCTGTGAGTTTGAAGTTTGACAGTAAATGGATATTGGCTGGTGGTGGCGGGATCCGGAAAAGTTGCCCCCCGCATTTAGTCTCCCACATTTTGCCCGGACACATTTCGCCCCCAGTAGATAATGAATAGGCTATAGAAATGTAAATAATACACCTAATTTTTTATTAATTCTAATTTATTTTGTTTTAATAGAATGAATCAATCAAAGGTAATCAAGCAATCAAAGGTAAAGGTAATCAAATCAAAGGTAATCAATCATAGAATAAATGCACATTATTATTGTTTAAAACTCGAAGTTGTATGCAATGCCTCTAAGGTAATCAATCACATTACGATTTTGAAAATCTTGGACTATTCTTTTGAATCTAGCAGATATTGTAGCATACTTCTTGTTCCATCAGAAAACCACTCCTGGCTATGCGCCAATAACTGAAGATTGTTACTAGTGGAAAAAATAAGCATGCGACCCGGAAGCAGTTCATCCTGAGAATAATACATTAAAAACTGTTTAAAAGATTTGATAATTGAGAGCTATTAAGTGCTCGATAATTCCTATATTCTATTATATTATAAATCAACAGGGATTACCTTTATTTTAGATATAGGAAGCTTCTTTTCCAACTTCCCTAGTCCAACTCGCTAATAATTCTTGAGGATGGCGATATCAATTTTGCAAAACAGGTGGGACATCTTCCCCACTGTCAGAACCGTAGTGTTCGGACCGTGCAGTCTCAACAATGAGCGCTCAAGACTTCTGTCTTCAAACACCATACCTCTGGCAGCAAGGAAACCATTACGTGGATTGGCATAAAATTAGATTTTTGAAAGTCTAAACTGTTTAATAAATATGGACCGATTATTTATTTTGGTCCTGTAGCTGGACTTTAGAGTTAAATTTAGGGGTCTAATAAAATTGGATGGGGGGGGGGAGTATTCTCTACATTCCTTAAGTCGGACTAGAAGTTTTCGGGCATCATGTTCACAGGAATAGAGCAACACACAATTAATCATTGATATCACCATCCTCAAGAATTATTAGCGAGTTGGACTAGGAGAGTTGGAAAAGAAGCTTCCTATATCTAAAATAAAGGTAATCCCTGTTGATTTATAATATAATTAAAAAGTAATCCCTGTTGATTTATAATGTACATTGCCATCGATAATAATTTCTTGATAATTTTGTGGAATTAATAGGTCCTGGAGATTGCTCGGTAAAGCAGGAGTACCATTGTTGCATCGAACATGACGAATCGTTCGTTTAAGCGAATCCTTTTTAGGAAGTAATGCCATGACATTGGTATGAGCCTCTGCAATAACTGATGCAACAATTTGCTGTGGCCATTCGTTTGTGGTTGTTGCCGTATTTGACCAATCAATTGCAATGCTTACGACCTTGCAGCTTGAGTTGCATGGTTATGTTTAGTTACGACTTTCACAACTGGGGCCTTCCAAACCCTCTGTCCAAACACGCCCTTTGCAGGTGGAACTCTTTTGAATCGAGTAAGAGTCCACTCTGTATCTTACTTCTCTGTGGAGGCGGCGAAAACAGCAAACGCGCGCGCTGTCGACTGCACCATGAAATGTGAGGAGAGCCAGATGCAGGAACTTTTAATGTTTGAATTTAGACAAATCAGAACAAGATTCACTTGCCACTGAAAAGACTCCTATAAGATTAGTCACTGTTCCCTCCCTCATGTCCGTCACTAACCACATGACTATCGCCCTCGTGGTCGAGTATGTATTCTTTCCATTGTGAAAGGATTAACAGTTCCAGTTAAACCATTCACAATGGAAAGAGAACCCTGGAGACATACAAAAGGGGAGAAATTAGTTTAAAAGCTATGTGACAATTTGTACACGAATCTCATTTTGAAAATTTGTTCGGGAAAGTTAGAGTTATCGGAAGTTCAGTTCGAGTAATCGAGATAGTTTAACATGGAATCTCCACTAAAGGGGCTGGAACTTCAATAAAAATTCGAGTTATCGAGAGTTGACTGTACAGTGTTTAAATTTCTGTAGCCTACTCATCTACTGGAGGCAAAATGTGCCGAGGCCGAAATGTGCGAGGCGAAATGTGGGGGGCGAAATGTGAGAGGCGAAATGTGCCGGAGGCGAATTGCGGGGGGGGGGGGGGGGGCACTTTTCCGTAAACCAGTGGCGGCACGTGTTCGGACTGTTTTGAAAGAGAGAGCAGAAATTATACGCCGAACAGTGCCCATGGAAATATCTGTAGAAAAGGCATGCAGCAGAAACAGTATGTCTGTGAGACAGCGAGTGGAGGCATTCTGTTAGAGAGGAGTCATTAATTAACCTAACTGCTCTCTTCTGATTGAAATCTAGAAGCCTGAGAGGTGTTTTGGGGGCACCGCCCCAGATGTTGGAACAGTATTCCATGGTAGAGTGGATTTGTTCAGAGAAAAAAATACCGAGAGCAAAAGAGGAAACAAAGTTTTTTAGATGCAGAGGAAGCAATATTTGTAATGTGCTTGTGCCAAGAGAGAGATTAGAAGTCAGGGTAATCCCCTAAAGAGATATATCATCTAGCTTAGAAATCAGTGTCACCAAAGCATTAGCATTAGTAGAGGCATTTGATGCAAGAAAGCAAGCTTATGCAGCATCAGCCAAAAAAAAAAAAAAAAACCTCTCCCACTTCACCCCTCTGTTCGTTCAAAATACCTGTCCAGCTGAGCCTTAAACTTATTTAGGCTATCAACTTCCATGACAAGGGATGGAAGTCTGTTCCACCAACCAACCACTCGCTGGCTAAAGGCAAATTTCCGCACGTCTATCCTACATCTGTCTTTCCACAATTTGAATTTATGCCCTCTCAGGTGATTACTCTGAGTGAGAGGAAGAATCCCATCAGCATTGAGCATGCTCAAACCATTCAATGCTTTATACACCTCTATTAGATCACCTCGCTGGTGCCTAGTCTCCAGACACTGCAATTTGCAAATCTTAAGCCTTTCTTCGTAAGAGCACCCCCTTGTTCCATTCACCAATCTTGTTGCCCTTCTCTGTACTCGTTCCAGCAGCTCTACATCCTTCTTGAAATGAGGCCTCCAGGCCAATATACAGTACTCTAGGTGTGGCCTGACCATTGCCTTATACAAGGGAATAATCACCTCCTTATCCCTGCTAAAAAAATTCCTATATATCATTGACAATACACCATGAGCTACTCTTGCAGCCCGTCTGCACTGCTCAGAGAACTTCATATCTGCCTGCACAACCACCCCCAGGTCCCTTTCATTCTCTACCACTGTCAGTGCAATACCACAGAGTTGATACGTTGCTCTGGGGTTGCTGTATCCCATGTGTAGTACTTTACATTTGTCAATGTTAAACTTCATCTGCCACCTCTCAGCCCATCTGCTCAACCTTTCCAGATCCTGTTGCAGCAGCATAGTGTTAGTAGTGTCCTTGACAACCCTGCCTACCTTTGTATCGTCTGCAAACTTCGACATTAAGCTTGATATACCATCATCAATATCATTTATGAATACAGAAAACAATAATGGACCCAACACTGAGTCCTGAGGGACTCCACTAATAACATTAGTCCACGATGAGCAGTGTCCATTGATTACCACTCTCTGTCTTCTCCCCCTCAGCCACCCCTTTACCCACAGCAGCAATTTGCCTCCAATGTTACACTGCTCCAATTTGTGCAGCAGTCTTCCATGTGCAACAGTATCAAAAGCCTTTCTAAGATCCAAGTATATAATATCAAAGTTATTCCCTGCATCCAGTTCCTTTGTGACTGCATCATAGTATCCAGTCAAATTGGCCAGGCAAGACTTCCCCTTAAAAAAACCATGCTGTGTCCGAGCTATAACTGAAGTCTTGTCTAAATGATCCTGCAGTGCTTCTTTAACTAGTGCCTCCATTAATTTTCCTGGAACAGAAGTTAAACACACAGGTCTATAATTGCTTGTGTCAGCTTTTGATCCTCCTTTGTAAATTGGGGTCACATTTGCACATCTCCAGTCTATGGGTACCTCCCGTAATTCCAAGGAAGCTCTCATAATTATGGCTAAGGGTTTGCTTACTTCCTTTGCTGCCTCCTTTAATATAACTGGATAGATCCCATCCACCCCAGGTGCGTTTCTTGTGTTTATCTTCAACAATTTCTCCTCCACTTTACTCTCAGTTATTACAAGTTTCTCTAGCTTACTGCTAGAGTTGAATACACCTCTGACTTTCCCCTCGCTAAATAACTCCTCATGTGTGAATGTTGATGCAAAATATTCATTTAGTTTGTTAGCTACCTGAGCAGGGTCATCAACAGTTGACCCATCGATATCAAGTGGACCAATCTGATTCATCCCCTTCCTTCTAGAGTTTACATAAGTAAAGAACTCTTTGCTGTTTTTCTTCGCATCCCTTGCCAAGGATCTCTCGTAATCTGCCTTCGCCTGCCTAACCTCCTTTGTAACTTGGTTACAGATCAACTTGTATCTATCATAGGCTTCTGTGTCATGTGTTAATTTGTAAGTATCCCATGCATTTTTCTTCTCTGCCATATGCCTCATCAGTTCATCTGACATCCATTTAGGCCTAAACCTTGAACAATATTTCTTAGTTGGTATGTAAAGTCTAGTAGCTTCCAAGATAAGTTCTTTGAATGCTTCCCATTTTGCATTTACTGTTGGTAACATCACCAGTTGGTCCCACTGTATAGAATTTAAATACTGTCTCAGTCCATCGTAGTCGCTTTTACGAAAGCAATAACCCTTCCCTTTACCCCTAATGGTAGTTACCTCTTTGAGTAAATCCCACTTCAGCACACTGTGATCACTGCCACCTAGTGGTTCATTTATCTGCAGATTCTTAATGCATGAAGAATCACTGCTGATAATCAAATCAAGAGTATTCCTCCCTCTAGTTGCCTCCCGAACATGCTGATGTAGAAAACAATCATCCAATAAATCCACAAAAGCCTTGCTAGTGTGTGAGTGACCAGCCCACAAATTCCAGTCAATATCTGGGAAATTAAAATCTCCCATTATAAGACTCTCTGATTTACTGGCCCACTCTATTTCCCTGTACAGTTTCTTATTATACTCATCAGAGTCATTAGGCCTATAGCACACTCCTACTCTCAATTGTGATCTCCCAATGCTTATGTCACCAAACTGACTCGACACTGCACTGTCCAGCGATGTTCACTGGCTTCACTTCCTTGGATTTTATGTATTTCTTAACTAATAGCATAACCCCTCCTCCCTTCCTATCCAGTCTATCTTTTCTGTAGACGTTGTACTCCCCAAATTCCAGTTCTGCATTCCTTATATCTGTGTGACACCAAGTTTCTGATATCCCAACAATATCTGCCTTTGATGTTTTGAGCAATACCTCAAATTCATCAAATTTATTTACTAAACTCCTAGCATTGGTGTACATGCAAGTATACATGCACCTATTTCTATTCTCAGCTACCCTAACACAACTCATGTGTTTACTTGTACCGCAATGACTCCCAGCAGTCTCTGAAATATCCTGAATCTTGTTTTTCAGGCTTCTGCTCATTCCAATAGAAGCAGTGCAAGAATCTCTTTCACCTCTGCCAGTGGCTACTGTTAATCTATTTTTCTTTGTATCCCCCCAAGCTAGCAGTTTTCCAACCCACCTAACACTGCCTCGATAGCATCAGCAAATATTCTTGCACCCTTTCTATTTAAGTGTATCCCATCCCTGTAGAAGCAATCTCTCCTGTTAACAAGTACAGTCCAGGCTGAAAAAAATTCTACCCCTTGAGCCTTGCACAATCTTTCCAGGGCCGAATTGATCGAGAAGGCTCTCATCATATACTCCCTCCTATCGTGTCTGGGCAGAATTGCAGACACTTTCAAATTCAACCCTATTTCACGGCTTTTTTTCAACAGTGACCTGTACTTGTTAAGCAATTCTGCGTCTCCTACTCTTGATATCGTTAGTGCCCACATGTACAACTATATCACCTTTTGTGCCCTTAAAAGATGATATCTGCTCTACAACGTCATCAACCTTTGCCCCTGGCAGACATACCCTGGTCCTGTTCCACCTATCCTTTTTACAAAGCATGTTCCCTGTTTCCCTGACAATAGAGTCACCAACAACTACTAGTTCCTTTGGGACCAGCACATTCTGCCTTGGGGGTTGCCGCTGTGTTTCACGATGACCAAGTGCAAGCTCTGGCGTTGATGTGGGCGGCTGAGAGCTTGATGGGCCCCTCAATTTAGTTCCTTCGAGGGCATCCACCCTGTCCTTCAAGCTCTCATATAGGCCCATAAGAACGCTGAGTTGTTGCCTGATTTCGATACACTCCTTGCATCGTGCACATACAAAGACATCCCCCATGGCAATATCATGTCCCGTACCTGAATGCTCCACAAACATCATGCAAGCTGTGCATTTTAGAAGGCTGTGACTCAGAAGGCAACTGCCTCCCTCAGTTCTCTGAGCCACAGCACTTCCATTAGCTTGAGCCTTTTGTTTTGCTGCTCTGGTCTGAGTCATGATTACTTTTAATTTAAATAAAATTTCAATTTCAGTTTATAACTCTAACTTATCTCCCAACACAGCTATAACGGGATATATATTTTTAGCGTCAAGTATTAATCAATCAGTCAAGAATTAATTATCTCCGAGTTCCCTTTATATAACTTCCGTATCAGTTATGTATTAATTAATTATGTTACGTTTGTAATCTAAGTCGGTATATGTATTTAGTTAAAAGTGCAATTTAAATGCCAACGAAGTTGAACAAGTTTAATAGATTTTACCGATCGCTGAAAATATTATAACGTATACTATACTAACGCTATCTAGGTTCGATATATAACGATCTTATGACAAAGACAAAGGCGGAAGTTACGAACGGTAATCTATGGACACTTAAGTATTAATTATCTTTCAAATCTCGCTGTCCCAATTCAGAATAAACCAACGATCCTTACTAGGTCTATAAGCTACTTACAAAAAATAATTTGATATAAAAGATATTCAATAAGCGGCTAAATTTGGCTAAAAAAACTTCTGGTTCAGCGGAGTTGTAACTTGTAACACGTGGATTTGATATCCTTACCGATACTTTTATGCAATTACAAGGCCGAGTAAAGAATAAATACACCAGATTAATCAGAAATATCACAAAATAATGCTATACTACTAAATTTAAATCAAAAGTTTTAGAAAAACAATAATTTCAAATCAATAAATAAGAAAAATCCACTTAGCGGCTTTGAACACGTCTGGCCCGTACTAGCCTCGATAAGCATAGTAGCAGAAGAATCCTGTTGCCTCCGTAAACAGGTGGGCAGGAGCAGCAGTGTGTAGCACGTTTCTTGATTAGATCCAGGATTCGAGCCTGTGACAACCAAATACAGAGGATACGGAAAGGTCAGGGAATGACAACCGCATATCCCCAGAGATTATTGCTTATTGGAGGCTTGAAGTGGTGGAACCCATGTTTAGTCTCTAGAGCTAAGTTCCGGTCAACCCTTCCCTATCTCTTCCATCATGCAGTATGATTGATGACTTTTGCGGTTATGATGAACGTCATGGCAAGATCCAATATTCCTTACATTTTGAGGGTACAGCTCTAAAACGGTGTTCGCAGGCCGGCCGCTAGTTAGCACACCGGACCGAACCTATTGGTAACTCTCTAGGAGGCTTCCGGATCAGCTAGTGTATAATCTTGCTACCTCTAATCTGCAAGATAGTGACTGAAGGGAGTCCGAGTAGTGTGTATGCGGGGAGCAGTGTCGAGGCCACCTTATGTCAAGGATTTGGGTATATTCTTACCACATGTATGCCTTATCCAAAAAATTTCATTACTTCATACAGCATGTCCCACCCACTTTTCTTACTATTGAATACACCAAGAATTGTCAAACTATTAGAGCAAGCTTATCTGCGAAAAGATCTAAACCTCCCAAGCACTTCCTAATTCATTTCACAAATATACGTGGTCTCAATTCTAATCTCAACGATGTCCATTTCCACTTGCAGTCTGCCAAACCCCATGTACTTTTTCTGACAGAATCTCAGTTATCGGTTGATTCAACTACTGCTCATCTCAGATACCCAAATTATTCCCTGTATGATTCCTTTCACCTCAAAGGTGGTACTTGTGCATATGTCCGTTCTGATATTCCCTGTCAGAGACTTAGCAATTTGGAATCTCCTCTCTTTGATCTTCTCTGGCTTAAAATCTCTCTACCTCATTGTGTCAAATTCATCTGTTGTCTCTACAATTCTCCCAACTCCACTAATCCCTTGGAGCTCTTTGACTTCCTCTCTTTGCAACTTGACTTTCTCCAGTCCAACTTTCCTAACAGTGAGGTAATCTTCCTTGGTGATTTTAATGTTCACAACTCCAGCTGGCTTCCGTTTTCTAGTCACACCGACCCAGCATGTCGAGATGCTGAGGCTTTTGCAATTAGTAATGACCTAGCACAGATTGTTCATTTACCTACAAGAATACCGGACAATCCTAATCATACAGCCAATACACTTGATCTTTTTTTCACAAACAACCCTTCTAAGTACATGGTCGAAGTGAGAGGTCCTTTAGGCACTTCAGATTACAACTTGGTGATTGTCTTTTCTCCAATGGAACCTTTATCTCATGGCTATTCCCAACCTCGTGTTGATCATTACAAAAATGCAAAATGGGATGACCTGCGAGACTTCTTTTCTTCTGTTCCTTGGTCGGATTACTGTTTCAAAAGTTCTGATGTCAACGTTTGCTCAGATCGTGTCAGTGAAATTATTCTTGCAAGAATGCAATCCTTTATCCCACACTCCACTTTAAAATCTCGTCCTTTATCTAAACCTTGGTTTTCCAATAAATGTGCTAAGGCTGTCCAAGAGAAGAATGTTGCATATTGTAATTGTCTTGTTTCTAATTCTTCAGTTTCATTTTCTGCCTACACCAAAGCTCGCAACAATTGTAAAGCAGTTATTAATCAATCCAAACACTACAGTTTGAACAGGCTAAGAGTAGAAAACTTGCTTCTTGCCCTAATGGTAGCCGAGCATTCTGGTCTCTTGGCTAAGCTATTGGCCGCAACTTTTGCCCATCTCTGCTCCCACCTCTGTCCAAACCAAATGGTTCTGTTGTCACTTCAGCCAAGGATAAAGCTGATCTGCTAGCATCCCATTTTTCTTCCAGCTCATGTATTAATGATCTTGGTAAAACACCTCCCACCATTCCCAACACGCTCCATTCAATGCCTCCTGTGGTCTTCCATCAAAAGGATATCAGAAGGATTTTGATGAATCTTGATGCTAAGAAAGCTCCAGGTCCTGATGGTATTTCTCCACTTGTTCTCAAAACCTGTGCGCCTGAACTTACTCGTATTCTTTGCCGGCTTTTTTCACTTTCTTATTCCAAAGGTGTTTTTCCTTCTGCTTGGAAATTTGCTTGTATCCAGCCAGTTCCTAAAAAGGTCGACAAATTGCTCTCATCAAATTATCATCCCATTGCAATTACTTCTACTCTTTCTCAAGTAATGGAGAAATCAATTAACCGCCAACTCTTAAACTACCTAGAAACCTTCCGTCTGATCAACTATCACCAGCATGGATTCCGTCAGTGTCAATCCACTGGTGATATTCTGGCTTATGTTACCCATTTATGGACTAATTCAATGGAAAGGTTCGGTGAAACACAAGTAGTTGCTCTTGATATCTCAAAGGCTTTTGATCGTGTTTGGCATAAAGGTCTTCTAAACAAGCTTCCATCTTATGGTTTGCCAACTGTTTTTAGTAATTGGTTATCCAGTTTTCTCTCTGATCGCTCACTGAGGGTGATGGTTGATGGCTCTCTGTCTTCTAACTTCTCCACTAATGCCGGTGTCCCCCAAGGTTCAGTTCTTTTCCTCTTGTATATCAATGACCTTCCTCCATTGACTGGAAATCCTATCCATAGTTTTGCCGATGATAGCACATTGCATTCATCTTTCCATTTTGAGAAACCTTGTCCTGCTCAATCAGCTTCAACTTCTCGAAAATCTGCTACCAATTCCTTAAATGCCGATCTTCAGGTAATTCTCCAGTGGGACAAAGACAACTTAGTTGATTTCAACCCTTCTAAAACTCAGTCTTGTCTTACATCTCGCAATAAGGATTCTTCTGCTCCTATGCTTATCTTTAGTGACACTCCGATTTCTAGGCAAAAGGATATATCTCTTTTGGGGATTACCCTGACTTCTAATCTCTCTTGGCACAAGCACATTACAAATATTGCTTCCTCTGCATCTAAAAAACTTGGTTTTCTCTTTCGCTCTCGGCGTTACTTTTCTTCCAAACAGCTGCTCACTCTGTATAAATCGCAAATCCGCCCTGCCATGGAATATTGTTCCCGCATCTGGGGTGGTGCCCCCCAAAACCTCTCTCAGGCTTCTTGATTCCATTCAGAAGAGGGCAGTTAGGTTAATTAATGATTCATCTCTAACAGAGTCTCTCCACTCGCTGTCTCATAGATGCCCTGTTTCTGCTGCATGCCTCTTCTACAGGCACTGGGCACTGTTCTTCTGAATTGGCTTCTATAATTCCCGCTCTGTCTCTTTCAAAACAGTCCGAACATGTGCCGCCACCAGCCAACATCCATTTACTGTCCAACTTCAAACCCACAGAACCAACTTTTCATCTTCCTCATTTATTCATTCAACTGCCAGTTTCTGGAACAACCTTCCTTCATACGTATTTCCTGAAAATTACAATCTACAGAAGTTCAAGTCCAATGTCAACAAATATCTTCTTTCATCTTCTCAACCTCCAACCCAAGCACGGTACTAAGTACTATAGGTTCTAATACCTCTCGTGTTTGGGGTTCACATAAAAAAAAAAAAAAAAAAAAAGAGCAATATGGTCTTAGTTGCTAATGTTCCTAAAAACCAAATAACAACAACAGAAGAATCCTTTATGTGAGATATAAGACAAGACTGAGTTTTAGGATTGAAATCAACTAAATTGTCTCTGCCCCACTGGAGAATTACCTGGAGATCGGCATTTAAGGAATTGGAATATTCGACAAGTTGAAGCTGATTGAGTAGGGAAAGGTTTTTCAAAATGAAAAGTGGAATGCAATGTGCTATCATCGGCAAAACTATGGATAGGATTTCCAGTCAATGGAAGAAGGTCATTAATATACAAGAGGAAAAGAGTGGGGGAAAGAACTGAACCTTGGGGGACACCAGCATTAATGGAGAAGTTGGAAGACAGAGAGCCATCTACTATCACTCTCAGTGAGCGATCAGAGAAAAAACTGGATAACCAATTACTAAAAACAGTTGGCAAACCATAAGATGGAAGCTTGTTTAGAAGACCTTTATGCCAAACATGATTAAAAGCCTTTGAGATGTCAAGAGCAACTGTTTGTTTCACCGAACCTTTCCATTGAATTAGTCCATAAATGGGTAATATAAGCCAGAATATTACCAGTGGATCGACACTGACGGAATCCATGCTGGTGATCGTTGATCAGACGGAAGGTTTCTAGGTAGTTTAAGAGTTGGCGGTTAATTGATTTCTCCATTACTTGAGAAAGAGTAGAAGTAATTGCAATGGGATGATAATTTGATGAGAGCGAATTGTCGACCTTTTTAGGAACTGGCTGGATATGAGCAAATTTCCAAGCAGAAGGAAAAACACCTTTGGAATAAGAAAGTGAAATAAGGTGGCAAAGAACAGGAGTAAGTTCAGGAGCACAGGTTTTGAGAACAAGTGGAGAAATAATATCAGGACCTGCAGCTTTCTTAGCATGAAGATTCATCAAAATCCTTGTGACATCCTTTTGATGGAAAACCACAGGAGGCATTAAATGGAGCGTGTTGGGAATGGTGGGAGGTGTTTTTCCAAGATGAGAGTCATCTACCACCTAGTATTGCCTGGTAACACAGAGAGGTGCATTCCTCCATGTGGTGGGCACCACACCTCGACCCCTGCTTGCATTGGTTCACACCTGGGTGGTCACATTGTGCTTGTGCATGGAGGTTATACCCAGGATTACTAACAGTCCCACCATTGAGAAGGTGCAAGCAGAGGATTTGGCTGTCACAGATTGTGTGGACTTCGCCGAAATAGGGTACACTTGACTTCAATGTCGCCTGAATATCAGTTCTATCAGCATTTTAGACTCCCAGGTAGCAAGTACAGCTTGTGTGGCATATCTGAAAGAATGTCTGTGACAACCTCAAGGATTTCCTCATGACACTCAAGAAAAAAGGGAATATAAATCCAATGCAAAATGAGTTCAGTAACAAAATCAATTAAAAACAATTAAAAAATTAGTTCAAAAAATTTTCACATAAATTTTGAAAAACTTAATTCAAAATTTATTGTCAAAATTCTTCAAATTAATTTTTAAATTGATTTTATTACTGAACGCATCCTGCATCAAACCCACATTCATGTAATTTCTGGAGAGTGTCATAAGGAAGTGTTCTACGTATCATATTGGGGTAAATTTCTCTTATTCTTCTACAAATAGAAATGTGGAAAGGACGGTTATGTTATTATTATTTAGACCACTTGAAAACAGGACACTATTTGACAGAACTAGTTGAACATGATTGTGTCCGGCATTGACTTTGCCTATCACAGATATGGATGACCCAAAGGAATGCTAACAAATTACAAATATTCATAAAAAAAAGAATACAGAAATCAGAGAAGTGAGAAGAATACAGAAATTAGTCAGACAAAGACTTTGGGAAAAGATGGAATAGATGCCAATAAGAAATGAAATTATAAAAAGAAAGTGGATTAGTCTAGTGTGAAAACACCCAGATAAATGGATCACTCCAGGTCATCCCGGAGAAGACCAGGAAAAAGAAATGGAAACAGTCTTGAAAAGAAATAAAGAGAAAGCACAGATTCAAAGGGGAAGTCATGTCTGACCAATTTGATTGGATACTATGATGTAGTCACAAAGGAACTGGATGCAAAGAATAATTTTGATATCATATATTTGGATCTTAGAAAGACTTTTGATATTGTTACATGTGGAAGACTGCTGCACAAATTGGAGCAGTGTGGCATTCAAGACAAATTGCTGCTATGGATAAAGGGATGGTTGAGTGGGAAAAACAGAGAGTGGTAATCAATGTACACTGCTCTTCGTGGACTAATGTTATTAGTGAAGTTCTCCAGGTTCAGTGTTGGGTCCATTGTTGTTTTCTGTATTCATTAATGATATTGATAATGGTATATCAGGCTTAATGTCCAAGTTTGCAGATGATACGAAGGCCAGCAGGGTTGTTAATGACAGTATGCTGCTGCAACAGGATCTAGAAAAGTTGAGCAGATAGGCTGAGAGGTGGCAAATGAAGTTTACCATTGACAAATGTAAAATACTGCATATGGGAAGCGGTAACTCCAAAGTAATGTATCAACTATAGTGACAGTGGTAGAGAGTGAAAAGGACCTGGGGGTAATTTTGCAGGCAGATATGAAGTTTTCTGAGCAGTGCAGACGGTACCAAGAGTAGCTCATGGTGTCTTGTCAATAATATACAGGAATTTTTCTAGCAGGGATAAGGAGGTGATTATCCCCTTCTGTTTACCCCAGGGGCTCACATCTGGTGAGTATGGGCTTGGCAAACCCAGGGTCCTGAGCTGGATATCATCATTCTTCTCTTTCTTGGTGATTCCTTTCTACTTTTCTCTCTCTCTCTCTCTCTCTCTCTCAGGGTAACTCGGGATTTTTTTTTTTTTTTTTTTTCGGCCGGTGCGGCATAGGCCTCAGGCTTTCTTGTACCATATGGCTGATAATAATAATAATAATGAGGCAATGGTCAGGCCACACTTTGAGTACTGTATACAGGTCTGGAGGCCTTATTTTAAGAAGGATGTAGAGCTATTGGAATGAGTACAGAGAAGGGCCACAAGATTAGTGAATAGAACAAAGGGTTACTCTTACAAAGAAAGGCGTAAGTTTTGGAAATGAGTGTCTGGAGACTAGGCACCTGCGAGGTGATCTGATTGAGGTGTATAAGGCTGGCCTTGAATGGTTTGAGCATGCTCAATGCTGATGGGATTCTTCCTCTTGCTCAAGAGTAATTGCCTGAGAGGGCATAAAGTCAAATTTAGGAAAGACAGTTGTAGAATAGGTGTGCAGAAGTTTGCCTTCAGCCAGCAGGTGGTTGATTGCTGGAACAAATTGCCATCTGTCGTTGTAGAAGTTGATAGCTTAAACAGATTCAAGGCAGAACTAGAAAAACATTTCGAGCGAGTGGATGGGTGAAAAGAGAAGGGTCTGTGTGTTTTTTTTTGTTTCTGTTTTTTTGGCTGATGCTATGTAAGCTTGCTTTCTTGCATCATGTTCTCTGCTAATGCTATTCATTGTGGGATGTCCTTAAAGATATTTATAACTATTGTCAAGGGTAAAGGAGAAGGGGCATTCTTTTGCAAAGGTGACTAGAATAGTCGTAGATAAACTTTTTAAAATCCTTTCAGTGAGATCGACAGATGTTACCAACTACAAATTTTAAATATGAGGCATTCAGGGACACAATCAGAGTAATAATAGAAGCTACTAAGCTTTTTATACTACCATATAGATATTGTTCAAGGTTTAGAGCTAAATGGATGTCAGACGAACTGGTGAGGCTAGTGGTAGAGAAGAAAAATGCATGGGATGATTATAAATTAACAGCGCACATGGAAGCCAACAGTAAGTACAAACTGGTTTGCAGTCAGGTCACTAAAGGGGTTAGGCAAGCTTAGACAGATTGTGAGAAGTTTCTGTCTAAGAATGCAAAGGAAAGTGGTCTAGCATAACTGTTGATGACCCTGTTCAAGTTGCTAATGAACTAAATAAATATAAATGCAAAATATTTATATTTTGCATCTGTATTTATTTAGGGGTGGAAACACCGGAAGCACCCAAGTTTTATAAATGTTATAAGTGGGAGTTATATAATTTTAACGAAGAAGAAAGTGGAAGAGAAGTTACTGAAATTAAAAAATAATAATGAGGTTGATGAGATATATCCAGTTATATTAGAAGCAGCAGCAATGGAGGTAAGCAAACCCTTGGGCATGTTTGTGAGAACATCCTTATATTTTGGGGAGATTCCTATAGATTGAAGATGTAAAAATGTCTCTCCTAATCATTAAGGAGAATCAGAAAGTAATAACGTGAGAAATTATAGTCCTGTATGCTTGACTTCTGTTCCATGGGGGAAATGGGAAATATTGAAGTTCACTAGTTAAATGAGTATTTCAGAATCACCTTAATAGAATTGGAATTATATGGGAATCAGAGCATAAGTTTAAGGGAGACCCTGACTGACCAATCTCATTAGCTGCTATGATTCAGTAACAAAGGAACTGTTTAGTGTTAGCATTAGCAATTAGTAGAGGCACAAGATAAAAGAAAGCATGCATGTACATCAGCCAAAAAAAAAAAAAAATCATTCCCATTTCTGCTTTATTTAAGCTGTCAACTACCAAAATGACACATGGAAGTTTATTCCAGCAATCAACCATCTGCTGGCTAAAGGCAAAGTACTCAAGGTATGGCCTGAATCACCTCCTTGTCTCTGCTAGAAAAATTCCTATATATCATTGACAAAACTCCATGACCTGCTCTGGCAGTCTGTCTGTACTGCTCAGAGAATTTCATATTTGTTTGCACAATAACCCCCCCCCCCCCCACAGGTCTTTTTCATTCTCTATCTAGCCAGTGGGTGGTTGGTTGGTGGAACAGACTTCCACCCCTTGTCGTGGAGGTTGATAGTCTAAATAAGTTTAAGGCTCAGCTGGACAGGTATTTTGAACGAACAGAGGGGTGAAGTGGAAGTGGTTTTTTTTTTTGTTTTTTTTTGGCTGATGCTGCATAAGCTTGCTTTCTTGCATCAAATGCCTCTACTAATGCTAATGCTAATCTCCCTGAGGGGCATCTCCATAGCCAGGTGCGGTAGTGCGTAGCACGATCTTCTTGATTACACCGGGGTTCAAGCCCGTGATCACCAAATACGGAGGATGCGGAAAGGTTGGGGAAGGGAATGACTACTGCATATCCCCCGGAGCAATATGGCCTTAGTTGCTAATGCTCCTAAAAAACCAAATAACAACAACAACAACCTCCCTAAGTGTAGTACCACACAGTTGGTACTTTTCTCTTGGGTTACTGCAACCCATATGCAGCATTTTGCATTTGTCAATATTAAACTTCAGTTGTCACTTCTCAGCCCATCTACCTAACTTTTCTAGATCCTGTTGCAGTAGCATTCTTTCTTTTCTGTCATTAACAACCCTGCCAACCTTTGTATCATTTGCAAACTTGGACAAGTCTGATATACCTCCATTGATATCATTAATAAATACACAAAACAAAAATGGGCCCAGCACTGAACCCTGGGGTACTCCACTAATAAAATTATTCCACGTAGAGCACTATCCATTTATTACAACTCTCTGCCATCTCCCACTCAACCCTCCCTTTATCCATTGCAGTAACTTGCCCTTAATGTCATACTGCTCCAATTTGTACAGCAGTCTTCCATGTGCAACAGTATCAAACACTTTCCTGAAATCCAAATATATGATATGAAAATTATTTTTTGCATCCAGTTCCTTTGTGACCACATCTTAGTATCCAATCAAATTGGTCAGACAAGATTTCCCCCTAAACAAACCCATTCGGTGTCTCAACTATTACTGCAGTCTTGTCTAGGTGAACCTGCATCACTTCTTTAACAAGTGACTCCATTGCTTTCCCTGGAAAAGAAGTTAAACTAACAGGTCTATAATTATTGGCATCGCCCTTTGAACCCCTTTGTGAATTGGGGTCACATTTGCACATCTCCAGGCCATGGGGACCTCCCCCAAATCTAAGGATGCTCTAATAATTATTGGTAAGGGTTTGCTTACTTCCCTTGCTGCCTCCTTCAATATAACTGAATAGATTCCATCTGCCCTGGGTGCCTTTTTTATGTGTAACTTCAACAATTTCTCCTCCACTTTGCTCTCCATTATTACAAAATCATTTAGCTCCCTGTTAGAGTTTAGTAAACTTCTGTCCTCCCTTTCCTTATGGAATTCCTGATGTGTGAACATGATGCAAAATACTCTTTCAGTTTTTCAGCTATCTGAGCAGGGCATCAACAGTCGAACCACCAATATCAAGTGGACCAAACTGATTCATCCTCTACTTTCTAGAGTTTACGTACGTAAAGAAATCTTTGTTGTTTTTCTTTGCATCCTTTGCCAAGGATTTTTTATAATCAGTCTTCACTTGTCTAACCTCCTTTGTGATTTGATTACAGACTAGCTTATATCTGCCATATTTAAGAACAGTATTTAATTTAAATCTAAGAACAACTATTTCTTAGTTGGTATGAATAGCCTAGCAGCTTCCAAGATTAATTCCCCCAAGGCCTCCCATTTTGTCACTGATTTTAACATCATCAGCTGATCTCACTAAATAGAATTCAAAAACTGCCTGAGACCATTGTAGTCACCATTATGAAAACAAAAACTGTTCCCTTTACCCTTGATGGTAGTTACATCTTTAAGTAAATTCCACATCAGTAGACTGTGATCACTGTCACCTAGTGGTTCCTTTATCTGCAAATTAATGCATGCATCATCACTGCTGATAATCAGATTAAGAGTATTACCCCCCCCCCCTGGTTGCCCCTTGAACATGTTGCTGTAGAAAACAATCCTCCAATAAATCCACAAAAGTCATGCTAGCGTGCGAATGACCAACCCACAGTTTCCAGTCAATATCTGGAAAGTTAAAATCCCCCATACAAGATACCGATTTACTGGCCCACTCTATTTCTCTGCACAGTTGTTCTTTCTACTCATCAAAGTCATTTGGCCTGTAACACACTCCTACTCTTATTTTCTCTTTCCCAATGTTTATGTCACACCAAACTTCTTCAACATTGCATTATCCACCCATGTCAACTGGATGCACTTTGTTAGATTTTATGTTTCTTAACTAACAGCATATCCCTCCTCTCTTCGTACGCTGTATATCATTTCTATACACATTGTATTCCCCAAATTCTCTCCAATTCTGCACTGCTTGTATCTGTGTGACATCACATCTCTGATATCAAAACAATATCTGCCTTTGATGCCTTGATTAGAACTTTACTATACTTCTAGCATTGGTGTACATACAAGTATACATGCACCCATTCTTACTCTTAGTTACTCTAACACAGCCCATGTATTTACTTGTTCCATGATTAGTTCCAGCAGCTCTTGAAGTCCCTAGCAAATTGCTCTCTAGACATCTCACACCTTTGAGTATTTACTTGTTCTGCGATGACTCCCAGCAGTCCTTAACCCCTCCTCCCTTCCTATTCTTTCTGCACAGATTGTACACCCCAAATTCTAATTCTGCATTCCTTATATTTGTGTGGCACCACTTCTCTGATATCCTAACAATATCTGTCTGTGATGTTTTTACCAGCACTTCAAATTCATCAAATTTATTTACTAAACTCCTAGCATTGGTGTACATGCAAGTATACATGCACCTGTTCTGCGATGGCTCACAGCAGTCCTTGAAATGTCCAGCACTTTGTTTTCCAGGCTGCTGCTCATTCCAATAGAAGCAGTGCAAGAATCACTTTCACCCCTGCCAGGGGCTACTGTTAATCTGTTAGTCCATGTATCTTTCCAAGCTAGCAGGTTTCCTACCCACCTAACACTGCCTCGATAGCATCAGCAAATATTCTTGCACCCTTTCTATTTAAGTGTATCCCATCCCTATAGAAACAGTCTCTCCTTTTAACAAGCACAGACCAGGCTGAGAAAAATTCTACCTCACGAGCCTTGCACAATCTCTCCAGGGCCAAATTGATTGACAAGGCTCTCTTCTATTTTGTCTGGGTAGAATTGCAGTCATTTTCAAATACAACCCTAACTCGCAACTTTTTTCAATATTGACCTGTACTTGTTAAGTACTGCAGATCTACCTTTAATATCATTAGTGCCAACGTGTACAACAGTATCACCCTTTGTGTCCTTAAAAGATATCTGATCTTCAATGTCATCAACTTTTTCCCTGGCAGACATACCCTGATCCTATTCCACCTATCCTTTTTGCACAATATATTTCCCATTTACCTGACAATAACTAGCTCCTGTGGGATCAGCTCATTCTGCTCTGAAGATTGCTGCTACGTTGCCTGATGCACAAGAGTGAAATCTTGAACAGCATTTCTTAGTTGGTATGAAAAGCTTAGTAGTTTCTAAGATAAATTCCTTGACAGCTTTCCATTTAGAATTATACTAATACACTATACTAAAATGCATCTGAAACTTGGACTATGAGGCAAAAGGATGAGAGCAGAATTCAGGGGGTAGAAATGAGGTTTGTAAGAAGCATAGTAGAAAAGACAAGATGCAACAAAATCAGGAATGATGTGATTAGGGAGAGAATTCAGGTTGAAAAACTCCAGAATAGGATTGAAAGGTCCCGTTTGAAATGGTTGGGATATGTAAAGAGGATGAATGCGAGGTGTTTGTCAAGAAGAATGTTTGATTTTCAATTAAGGGACAAAAGACCAATGGGGAGACCAAGAATGAGATGGCAGGACATGATAAAGACCGATGTCATTAAGAGAAGAAAAAATTGGAGTGATATCAACGATAGAGGGAAGTACACAGACAGGGCATGGTAGCGAGGCTTCATACGTTGACCCGTGGAATAGTGGAACAATGATAGATGATGACTAATATACTAACATTATAATGCACTGATTGAAATCTAATCATGAAGTGATCTATGTAATTATTTACCTGTGCATTTGTAGTGACATAATTGCCCCACCATCTTCTCCCATTGGCTCGAATAAATATAACTAAGAGGAAAACCTTTTTTAATGTGTACAGAAATTATCACTCTAGAAATGATATTTTTAATATTTTTAGTTCTCAGAAAGCTACAAATAATTTTTTCTTTCTTTACAGGATATTCACATAAAGCAGCAGAACTTCTCTCTAACTTATTAAATGTTTCACGGCTTAAAACAATTGGAATGTTTCTCACGCCAGAAGAGAAAGCAGGTGAGGCGTAAATTTTGAATGCTAGAAGTGACAATGGTCATCTACAGCCACAGTAGTTGCTATGGCTGTCACTGTCACATTCATGCCTTATGATTTTGGAATGGAGCAAATTCACAATATCTTAAACAAGCAATCAGAATGTTTCTAATGCTTTAACAACATACACATCAGTCTCAAACGTAATTAAAACCAAAGTCTGATTTAATTATTTCATTAATAGTTAAAAACATTATCATAAAAAAATGATGCAAGGTGATAGACTTATTCATTAGCAAAAAAAAACCCTTTCAACCATGGTTTGCCCATTTTTAAAAAGTAACAACCCAGTTCTGCCTTGAACCTTGTCTAAATTAACTACCTTGAGATGCTGTTTATTCCAGTGATCATCAGTGTTCTTCCCAAAGGTCAATTTTGTGAGATTGGAAAAGTTTCGCGAAACTCAAGAAGTTGCTTTTGATCATATTTGGCATGAACATCTAAATAAATTTTTATCTTATGGTTTGCCAACTGCTTTTTGTAATTGGGCATCTAGTTTTTTCTCTAACCACTAACTGCAGGTGATGGTAGATAGCTTTCTATCTAACATCACCTGTCATAACTTTTCCACTAATGCTGTTGTTCCCAAAGGTTCAGTTCTTTCTTCCACTCTTTTCCTCTTGTATATTAATGATCTTCTTCTTCCATTGATTGGAAATCCTGTCCACAGTTTTGCTGATGATAGCACATTGCACTCTACCTTTCAATTTGAGAAGTTGAAGCTGCTTAAACAGCTTCAACTTTCCGAATGTCTGCTACCAATTCCTTAAACTCTGATCTCCAGGTAATTCTCCAGTGGGGCAAAGATAAGTTAGTTAATTTCAATCATTTTAAAACTCGCTCCTGTCTCATATCTTGCAAAAAGGTTTCTTTTGCCCCTATGCTTATCTTTCATGACACTTAAATTTCTAGACAAGATCACATATCTCTATTAGGGATTATCCTAGCTTCTAATCTCTTTCTTGGCATATGCACATCACAAATATTGCTTCCTTTGCATCTAAACTGAGTTTTCTCTCTCTCTCTCTCTGTGTTACTTTTCCTGCTACACACTCTATACAAATCTGAAATCTCCCCTACAATGGTCCCACATCTGGGACGGTGCCCTATAACTTTTCTCAGGCTTCTGGTCTCCATTCTAAAGGCAGCAATTAAGTTAATTATGACCCATATTTTACAGTCTCTCCTCTGTCTCATAGTAGCTCTGCTTTTGGTGCAAGCCTGTTTTATAGCTACTTCTGTGGGCACTGTTCTTCTGAATTGGGTTCTCTCTCTCTCTCTCTCCAAACACACAACACAACACAACCAGTCAGCATCCTTTTAGTGTCCAACTTCAAACTCACACAACCAACTTTTCTTCTTCAACTTCCATTTTTTGTAACAACCTCCCTTCACACTTATTTCCTTAAAATTACAATCTATAGAATTTCTATAGATCATATAGTCTGATGTCAACAAGCATCTTCTTTTTTCTTCTCGATCTTCAACCCATGCATAGTACTAAATATTATAGGTTCTAATACTTTTCATGTTTAGAGGTTTCATTAAAAAAAAAATAAAACACAATTTATTTATTAATTAAAAAAGTCCATATTTCCATGGGAGCCACTGTTCAAGTGTCAGTGAAATGCATGTTACTTGCAAGCCACAGTTTGGCCACATCTGCTTTAGAGTCTATAGAAGGATCTGACTTTTCTTCTCAAACATAATCAAAAAACTGCTAAGAAAATGAGACAGTTTAGAGAGCGTAGCACAGATAATACAGCTGGAAGTTTTTAAATGTACATCTTATAGAAACAGGGTAATTGAGTGCATTTGGAAAATAATTTTTTATGAGGGGGAACTTGCAGGAATAGTGACAATCAAGAAAAAATGAGAAGCATTGAATAAGCTTTTACCTGGTTGTAAATCATTAGCAAAAAAGCAGTATTGGCGATGTTTGAATCATATGGATCAGTGATAAACAAATAACTTTGAAAAGGCTGAAACTTTTTGCAACCACTACTTCTCTAGTGTTGGTGGAACTCTTTCAAGACTCACAAATCTTCCACAATAATCATATTATAATAAAATTCATATTATAATAAAAATAAATAATAAATATATAAGTGATAAATAAAAGGTTTTACTCCATATCAATAGGAAAGTTTTAATGGTTCCCAGTTCTTAGTGATGGATCTCTTTACTTAATTATAATTTCAGGTAAGTTATGTTTATTCTGAATTCATTTTTCTCATTTTTTTTTTTTAATTTGGTGATTTTTTTTTTTCATTTGATTTGATGCTGAACTTTTCTATAAGTTATGTTTGGTGGTCTTTACTTGCTTAATTTGCAAATCTGTTTCAGTTAATTTGATAAATTAGTTGGCTATAATAAGAGGTTCCATAATGCAGATTGTTTTTGTTCAAGTGGATCTTGAAATGAGACAACAGGAAATTTCTGTTAACTCTAAGGTTTGGAATATAAGCACGTGATTTTTGATGTTGACCAGCCACATCTCATGTATGATATTTCTGCATGGAGAACAAGCCAGGATTAATACTATCTTAAATTGTTGACTTTCTATTTTGGGTCTCCCCTGGAATGCATCTGTTTTTATAAGGAGGCAAAGCCTTTATTTAGCATTAGCATTAGTAGTAGAGGCATATGATGCAAGAAAGCAAGCTTATGCAGCATCAGCCAAAAAAAAAAAAACTGTTCCAATTTCACCCCTCTGTTCGTTCCAAATACCTGTCCAGCTCAGCCTTAAATTTATTTAGTTTATCAACTTCCACAACAAAAGATGGAAGTTTGTTCCATCAATCAACCACCCGCTGGCTAAAGGCAAACTTCCGCACATCTGTCCTACAACCGTGCTTCCCCAATTTGAATTTATGCCCTCTCAGGCGATTATTCTAAGCTAGAGGAAGAATCCCATCAGCATTGAGCATGCTCAAACCATTCAAGGCTTTATACACCTCAATCAGATCACCTCACAGGTGCCTAGTCTCCAAACACTGTAATCTGCAAAACTTAAGCCTTTCTTCGTAAGAGCAACCCTTTGTTCCATTCACTAATCTTGTTGCCCTTAAGTTTTGCCTCTTAATATTCACCAGCTGTTAGTGAAACTAGAAGCTGGCTTTATATACAACTCTCTCTATGCATCAGCCATTGCTATGCTTTATAGGAATTTTTTTTTGTCATTGTAGAAGGTTTAATCTACAGTTTGAGGAAAGAATCTAACTAGACGATCCATCTGTGTAGGAAATCATTTGGCCAGAAGAGCCTTAAGTTTTGAGTGGCAAAAAATCACTCACATGAAGTCCTCACCCAATGAGTTCAAGTGAGACTTTTGAATGAATGTTTCATGACAGCCAGTTAAAATATAATAATGTTAAACTAAATATTAGTAGCAGGCCTGATGAGTGCTTAGGAGTGAGAGTGCAGTAGCACATGCTCTTTGAGTGGACCGGGGTTCAAGTCTGTGACTGCTAAATACAGTTAATGTTTGTATTGATGATTTATTGTAAACTCCACTGACCTGGTGGTTGAGCTGGAGTATAAACAAGATTTTTTTATTTGTAGGACAAATGATGCAAAAGCAAGCTCAGCCAAAAAAAATAAATAAATAAAATAAAATCTTCCCACATCTCTCGATCAGCTCTAATAATTTGTCTTGTTCTTCCTTAAATTTATCCAAACTACCTTTACATTAGATGAAGTATGTTCCAAGAATCAACTAGCCACTACACACACACACACACACACAAATTATCACCCCATCTGTAATGGACTACATTGCATAGCTCACAGTAAAAAAGCTGAAAGACTTTTATGCTAGAGCAGTGGTAATTTGCATCTGGTCATGCAACTCAAAGTGATTAAGTAGCAGTTATGGGACTTATTAAAGATGTTACAGTTTCAAAAGCACACAGTTGTGGGAACTCATGTATTGGGTGCTTCCATATCAGAAACGGCACATCATGCAGTTTCTGATATGGAAGCTTTGTACACTTAACCCACTATGGTTACGTGTACAAAGAATGGTATTAAATGGGTCAAAACAGAATTTTAAAGTATTACATGATGCATTGTTTATGGCGAGCAAAGGGTGTAGTGCATTATACAGGCTCAATAGCAGATTGCTGTGCAAGAGTTTACATCACAATATAGTATAGGAGAATGCAAGAACAGTATCCTAAATAACTATGGGCTGCACACTCAGACTTGGATTGCCTGCTGGGGTTCCACAGCTGATGACCCAACAGACACTCTCTCCTCATTGATGGCAAATTCTGTGGTGTCAACAACATACTGGAGGACTGGAAACGAGTGTTCTGTTGGATGAGCTCAAATACCTAGTGTAACATACCAACAGATACCTTTGTGTGTGGTGCAGGCAGCACGAGTCCATGGACCTATTGTGCATGGTGCTCACTATCCAGGCAGGTGGCAGTGGTTGCTTAATATGGGACATATTAAGAACTGGAACTACTGGTCATGGACCAATGTTTCACTGGTGAGGTCTACTGGCAGCTCTTAGGAGACACCTAGGTAAATAGCAGGCTGTTATCTGTGCAAACAGTGGCCCAACACAGTATTAGGAAGGTGGTCATAATTCGGTGATCCCTCAGTGTATATACAGTATATATATATATCTCTGATAACATATCTACATCTGTATAGAAAAGTAGACTGGGGTTCGAGCCTGTGACCACCAAATACAGAGGGTGCGGAAAGGTCAGGGAATGACCACCGCATATCCCCGGAGCAATATGGCCTTAGTTGCTAATGTTCCTAAAAACCAAATAACAAACAAACTGTATAGAAAAGTGTTTTTATTCATCTCTAGGAACACATAGAGCCTTAAGCTTACATGGTCTCTCTTCCTAAATGTTGTTACTCCCTTGTTTTTGTAACAATTAATGGGATAAATAAACATTATTGTTATTCTCTAACTTGGATCCATAAGCTGCCCTAAGCAGTTAGTTTATAACATTAATTTCACATACAATGTAATACCTGATCATAAACATTCTTGGAATAGTAAATTTTCAATTGTTTTTTTTTACTCCAGAGGTTCGCAATCTTGTAGAAGCTCTGAAGAACAAGAAGGAACATGTGCATGAGAAGCTCTTGATGATGTTTTCCTAGTCATAAATTTGTATACTGTGTAACTGTTTACATAAATACTTCTAAATTTAAAAAATTCTCTTTGCAAATTATGAAATCATCACTAATTGTACCTTCTGATTATAATAAATTTTCTCAATAGGATTCATTTTCCAATTAATTCACTGTGAAATATATCTATTAAATATACATACAGCATGTCTGAAAAGTAATGAGCAAAAAGAAAAAGGTTTAGAAAAAGAATTTATGAAAATCTGATATAGCTGGGGAAGGATGTTGTGGTGTTTTCCCATAGAATTATACTTTTAGTAATGGCTACTCTTTAATCATGTGAATATTAAGCATTAGCAGTGGCAAATAATGCAAGGTTTGTCTAGTCCTTCCTTGTATTTAAGCTATCAACTTCCACAACAGATGGAAGTTTGTCCCAGCAATCAACCACCTGCTGGCTAAAGGCCAACCTCCACTCATTTATTCTGCAACTCTCCTTCCTCAATTTGAATGTGCTCCCTTCATATGCGTGGTCTGAGCAAGAGGAAGAATCCCATCAGCATTGAGCTTGCTTAATCCATTCAAAACTTTAAACATCTCTCCAGATGTTGCAATTTGCACACTTTACGATAGTTGATTCAGTTAATAACTAAATTCCTACACTTTAAGGTGACGTTTCTGAACCTTGCTGTTACCTATCATCAGACTATATATTGTTTTTAGCCCCCTGCTTGCCAAATGTTTTGAACCCTACTGTGTATTCGTATTTTGAATATAGGAATAGGTCCCAAAACATCACCTTAATGTTTATGGGAATTTAGTTATTAACTGAATAAACTATCTTAATATTCATGTGATACAAGAGTGGTTGGTCATTACTAAAGTATAATTTTATGAAAATCATTGTAACAAGTGTAGAGTCCCCACAGAACTCTTCATGTGTTACACTTCTCTTTTTTTAATTGTTGAAAACATTCTTGAAATTGCTCCAAAGTTATCCTCTTTAGATGGTTGTCACATGCTTTTGGATAGTATGAAGTAATTTCTCTGTTACCTTCATTTTTAACTTCAAAAGAAGAAAGGAGAAATTCAGTTGAAGAAAAATCTGATGAATGGAGGAGGGTGATCTTATAACCCTGCTTTGCGAAATAATTCTTCAAACAAAGCAGAGTGCAGGTGTCCTGTAATACAACAGAAAACAGCACAACTCACAAAGTTTTATGAAAGTCATCCATTTAATAGTCAATGAAAACAGTTCTTTAAAAAAGAAAGCCAGTTTTCTCTTGGAACAAAATAAATTTAATATAATGAAGCATTTAAGGGCATTGGTGGCCACCAAAACAGATCTATTTATGATTCTAAACATTATATTAAAATTTTTTTGATATTTCAAAATTTAATAAAATAACATATTCATGAGTGGGGGGGGGAGAGGGAAGACAGACACACACACACTCTTCTTTCATGTAATATAGCTACCAGTCTTTTCTTTGTGGAATTTTTAATTCATTAAGTCCCAAATTGCTTCAGAAATTTTGAACTTCTCTTATCTTGGCTAAAACTTGAATTCATCAAAATAAACAAATGTTTATTTAATTTTTTTTTTTTTTTTTTTGTTTGATCAATTCAACATCATACTCTGTTTTCACTTAATAGAATTCTCTATCACAGACAGTTGAATATAAATACCCTTTAATTTTCCTTGGAAAAATTTTTTGCTAAATCCTTTCTCTAGAAATTCACATTAAATGTAAGATGAAACATTCTTCTTTTTGTATTCTTTACCAAGGAAGCTCAACTTTAATATTTAGTTTCAACTTGTATAAATTTCAAATGTTGGCTTTCTAAGTATTCATATTTCAAAAAGAGTACTCCTAAGTATTCATATCACAAAAAAAAAAAATATGCTCATCTTTCAATAACACTCTGATTTAAGATAAGATTATGCTGACTTCTAATTTCTCTTGGCATAAGCACATCACAAATACTTCTCCTGCTGCATAAAGGAAACCTCAGTTTTCATTTTCATAATCAACATTACTTTTCTTCTAAACAGCTACTTTGTACAAATCTGAAATCTGGCTTACCATGGAATATTGTTTCCACATCTGGTGTAGTACTGCCCCAGAACCTCTCAAGCTCCTATATTCTATTTGAAAAGGGGCAGTCAGGTTAATCAATTCTTATGAAGTCTGTCTCTCTCCACATATTGTGCCATTGTTGTTCTGGTTTCAGTTTATTCCTTTTCTATATGTAGTTCTATGGCCAATGTTTTTAATGTTCTGAATTAGTATTAGCCACATAGTACAGTGAAGCCTATGGCTTCTACTGCACCAGCCAAAAAATAAAAAAAATAAGAACATTTAAAAAAAATAATAATAATAAATAATAAGAGAAAAGGAAATAGACAACCTATGCGTTTCCCTCCTCCAACAGGTAATTATCCAGCTGACAGTTTGAGAAAACTTTTGAGGTTAGTCTCCCCCTGCTTTTTTATCTCCCCCCCCTTTCTGCCCATTCTTTCCTCTATTGTGTTTGTTGATAGAGATGCAAAGTTCGGATATTATTGGCAATGGGTGGTAGTAAGAATGGGTACCTTAACCAAATGCATATTTCAGGGGCCCCATACAGAGGGTTTTTTGGATTGTGGTCTTAGAAGCTGCTGATTATTCCCCAATTTTAGAGCCCATGGTGGGCCATTCCTCCATTTTCAGTTTATCAGCTTGCACAAGGCAGGACAGCCTACATTCACCACAAACATCAATGAGGCATGGGCACCTGCCATTGGCTTGGTGATTGCTGCTCTGTCCACCCTTGGAACACCCTAACTACAGCACCCCGTGAACAGCCCACAAGATTTGCAGCTTCTATAATACTGCCACCTTTCAACCATTACCTGGCAATCATCCCTTTCTGAAGTCTATCGGATATCTCCCTTGTCCATATTGATTAAGTACTTCACATGGACTGCCCACCACAAACTTACAGTATCACATTTACTGGTTTTAACCACATGTGTGCCATCAGGCAGGGAGGAAAAGCTGATTGCTAGAACATAGGGGTGGTCAGGTTTTGACTTTATGGGGTATACTTTAAGGGTTTATTTTTATTTATTTTTATGTAAACCCCAAACACGAGAGGTATTAGAACCTATAGTACTTAGTACCGTGCTTGGGTTGGAGGTTGAGAAGACGAAAGAAGATATTTGTTGACATTGGACTTGAACTTCTGTAGACTGTAATTTTCAGGAAATACATATGAAGGAAGGTTATTCCAGAAAACGGAACTACCTCGTTTTCTGGAACAGTTGTTCCAGAAAACGAGAAAGATGAAAAGTTGGTTCGTGAGTTTGAAGTTGGACAGTAAATGGCTAGTGGCGGCACGTATTCGGACTGTTTTGAAAGAGAGAGCAGGAATTATAGAAGCCAATTCAGAAGAACAGTGCCCATGGAAGTATCTGTAGAAGAGGCATGCAGCAGAAACAGTACGTCTATGAGACAGCGAGTGGAGAGACTCTGTTCGAGATGAATCATTAATAACCTAACTGCCCACTTCTGAATGGAATCAAGAAGCCTGAGATTGGTTTTGGGAGCACCACCCTAGATGTGGGAACAATATTCCATGGTAGGGCAGATTTTTGCTCATATCCAGCCAGTTCCTAAAAAGGGTGACAAATCCCTCCCATCCAATTATCGTCCCATTGCAATTACTTCTACTCTTTCTAAAGTAATGGAGAAATCAATTAACCGCCAACTCTTAAACTACCTAGAAACCTTCCGTCTGATCAACGATTGCCAGTATGGATTCCGTCAGTGTCGATCCACTGGTGATATTTTGGCTTATGTTACCCATTTATGGACTAATTCAATGGAAAGGTTCGGTTTGTTTGTTTGTTTGGTTTTTATGAGTATTAGCAACTAAGGCCATATTGCTCCGGGATATGCGGTGGTCATTCCCTGACCTTTCCGCATCCTTCGTATTTGGTGGTGACGGGCTCGAACCCCGGTCTAATCAAGAAGCGTGTGCTACGCACTGCTGCTCCTTCCCACCTGGCTACGGAGGCGCCTGGAAAGGTTCGGTGAAACACAAGTAGTTGCTCTTGACATCTCAAAGGCTTTTGATCGTGTTTGGCATAAAGGTCTTCTAAACAAGCTTCCATCTTATGGTTTGCCAACTGTTTTTAGTAATTGGTTATCCAGTTTTTTCTCTGATCGCTCACTGAGGGTGATGGCTCTGTCTTCTAACTTCTCCACTAATGCTAGTGTCCCCCAAGGTTCAGTTCTTTCCCCCACTCTTTTCCTCTTGTATATCAATGACCTTCTTCCATTGACTGGAAATCCTATCCATAGTTTTGCTGATGATAGCACATTGCATTCAACTTTCCATTTTGAGAAACCTTGTCCAGCTCAATCAGCTTCAAGTTCTCGAAAATCTGCTGCCAATTCCTTAAATGCCGACCTTCAGGTAATTCTCCAGTGGGGCAAAGACAACTTAGTTGATTTCAACCCTTCTAAAACTCAATCTTGCCTTATATCTCGCAAAAAGGATTCTTCTGTTCCTATGCTTATCTTTAGTGACACTCCGATTTCTAGGCAAAATGATATATCTCTTTTGGGGATTACCCTGACTTCTAATCTCTCTTGGCACAAGCACATTACAAATATTGCTTCCTCTGCATCTAAAAAACTTGGTTTTCTCTTTCGCTCTCGGCGTTACTTTTCTCCCAAACAGCTGCTCACTCTGTATAAATCACAAATCCGCCCTGCCATGGAATATTGTTCCCACATCTGGGGTGGTGCCCCCAAAACCTCTCTCAGGCTTCTTGATTCCATTCAGAAGAGGGCAGTTAGGTTAATTAATGATTCATCTCTAACAGAGTCTTTCCACTCGCTTTCTCATAGACGCACTGTTTCTTATGCATGCCTCTTCTACAGATACTTCCATGGGCACTGTTCTTCTGAATTGGCTTCTATAATTCCCGCTCTCTCTCTCTTTCAAAACAGTCCGAACACGTGCCGCCAACATCCATTTACTGTCCAACTTCAAACCCACAGAACCAACTTTTCATCTTCCTCATTTATTCATTCAACTGCCGTTTTCTGGAACAACCTTCCTTCATACGTATTTCCTGAATATTACAATCTCCAGACGTTCAAGTCCAATATCAACAAATATCTTCTTTCGTCTTCTCAACCTCCAATCCAAGCACGGTACTAAGTACTATAGGTTATAATACCTCTCGTGTTTGGGGTTCTCATAAAAAAAAAAGATTTGCAATTTATACAGAGTGAGCAGCTGTTTGGAAGAAAAGTAACGCCGACAGCAAAAGAGAAAACCAAGTTTTTTTAGATGCAGAGGAAGCAATATTTGTAATGTGCTTGTGCCAAGAGGGATTAGAAGTCAGAGTAATTCCCAAAAGAGATATATCATTTTGCTTAGAAATCGGAGTGTCACTAAAGATAAGCATAGGAGCAGAAGAATCCATTTTGCGAGATATAAGACAAGACTGAGTTTTAGAAGGGTTTAAATCAACTAAGGGGGGTACAAGATAATAGGCACACTAATCTCCCAATGACAACTTATAATGCCACTTCTTGTTGCTTATCTACAACTTGCAAAACATCTGTTTATACCTATTCTAGTTATTACTTGAATTTTATGATTTCTAGGTGATTTTTTTTTTTTTTTTAAATTTGGAGTCTAATTGTTCCAGTTAATCCAATCCCAGTAAATCGAGAGTCTGCTGTACTTAAACATGACAGACTTGGAAATTATCACAGCACTACTAAAGATATATTATTTAAAATCCCTTCATCAAAGATAGCAAGTTGATATATAAAGCTCATAGGTAAATTTAACTTCTATTTATTGACATTGTGATTTAATCAATCTTAATATTTAATCTGTATAAATCTATATTATATTATTTCTTTTGAACAATATTTCAAATGAAAGTTAAATAACCATCCATCTAAAATTTTATTTTATGATTATTGTTCCATTTTAAGTATACACATGGATTTATATTTCTTTATTAGTTGTGCTTCTTCTGCAGCAGAAAAACTGGTTTGCTTTTTGGCTCTTGTGTTACTGTGTTTCTAAATGGCTAGCTACTGATACTAGCAATCTGTCCTGCCAAGGAATTTTCCACATATATATAAAAAAATGTGCCCCAGAATGTCTCAAAAGCTCCCAGACTATCCAAAACAGAGCAGTCATGTTTCCTGACATAATTGAGCGATCACACATGGAGTGCTGTAGCATATGCATTTTAGTTGATAGTGGTTAAAGTCAGTGCTATTATAAGTACAATTAACAGCTATAGGTAGCAGTGGCATGTGATGCCAGAAAGCAAGTGTATGAGATTGTGCAGCATCAGCCAAAAATATAAAATAATAATAATAAAATAAAAATTTACACAATTCCCTGTAAATGTTTGTCCAATTCCTCCTTAAATTTAACCTATCAACTTCCACGACAGATGGAAGTTTGTTCCAGCAATTAACCACCCGCTGGCTAAAGGCAAATTTCCGCACATCTCTTCTACATCTGTCTTTCCTCAATTTGAATTTATGTTCGTAATCTGAACAAGTGGAAGAATCCCATCAGAATTCAGAGTGCTCAACCCATTCAAGGCCTTATACACCTAAATCAGATCACCTCGCAGGTGCCTAGTCTCCAGCTGCTGCAATTTGCAGAACTTAAGCCTCTCTTGGTAAGAGGATCCCTTCATTCCCCTCACCAATCTTGTTGCCCTTCTCTGTACACGCTCAAGTAAATCTACATGCTTCCTAAAATGAGGCCTCCAGACCTGTACACAGTACTCAAAGCATGGCCTGACCATTGCCTTATATAAAGACAATCACCTCCTTTTCCCTGCTAGCAAAATTCCTGTATATCATTGACAAAACCCCATGACCTTCCCTGGCAGCCTGTCTGCATTGCTCAGAAAACTTCATATCTGACCGCACAATTACTCCCAGGTCTTTTTCATTTCCTACCACCTTTAGTGTAGTACCACACAGCTGGTACGTTTCTCTAGGGTTACTTCTACCCATATTCAGTACTTTGCATTTGTCAATGTTAAACTTCAGTTGCCACTTCTCAGCCCATCTGCCCAAATTTTCTAGATCCTGTTGCAGTAGCACACTGTCATTAACAACCCTGCCAAACTTTATATCATCTGCAAACTTCGACACTAAGCCTGATATACTTTCATCAGTGTCATTGATAAATATACAAAACAGTGGACCCAACACCGAACTCCATGGGATTCCACTAAATAACATTAGTCCACAAAGAGCAGCACCCATTGATTACCGTCTTCTCCCACTCAACCATCCTTTTATCCATTGTAGCAATTTACCTTTAATACTATTCTGCTCCAATTTGTACAGTAGTCTTCTATGCACAACAGTGTCAAAAGCCAAGTATACGATATCAAAATTATTTTTGATTCCTTTGATTCTAGTTCCTTTGTAACCACATCATAATATCCAATCAAGTTTGTCAGACAAGACTTTCCCTTAACAGACCCATGCTGTGTCCGAATTATTGCTGCAGTCTTGTCTAGATGATCGTGCAATGCATCTTTAACCAGTGACTCCATTATTTTATCCGAAAACTAACTGGTCTGTAATTACTTGTCACCCTTCGATCCCCCTTTGTGAATTGGGGATACGTTTGCACATCTCGAGTCTGTGGGGGACCTCCCCTGAGTCCAAGGATGCTCTCATAATTATGGCTTAGGGTTTGCTTACTTCCTTTGCCGCCTCATTTAATATAACTGGATAGATCCCATCCACCCCAGGTGCCTTTCTTATGTTTAACTTCAACAATTTCTCCTCCACTTTGCTCTCAGTTATTAGAAAACATTAAGCACCATGCTACAATTTGACAATCTTCTGGCATTTTCAAACCTTAAACTGCAAACCACTCTGACAGTAGTAGTGCCAGATTATAAATGGAACCTTAAAAACTTTCCAATACACAGACATTGAAGTCTCTACTGCATGCTATTTCTATAGTTATTTCCATGGGCACTGTTCTTCAGCATCTAATTCCACCTCTCTTCAAAACCAGTCTGAATATGTACCTCAACTAGTCAATATCCAGTCACTGTTAAACTCCAAACTCAAGAGATAAAATTTTCTTCTTCTTCCTCATTTATCCTTTCTACCTCTGTTTGGAACAAACATGTTTCTCCATTTATATGCATTTTTTAGAAATTATAATACAGAGAAATTTAGGTCCAATATCAATAAGTATCTTCTACCTATAGTTTCTAAAATCTTTTGTCTAATATCTGTCTATCTATAGTTTCTAATATCTTTTGTGTTTGGGATCACCATTTTAAAAAAGAACATACTGTGGCATTGCCATGCAAGACGTTGGCTTCTGCTATGGAAATTTTCATTCGAAGAGCACACCAATGTGTGCTCTTCGAATTAAAGTGCACACTTATCAAACTATCTTTCATACTGCTATTATCGAGAAATTTAACATTAACTGCAAGTTTCTACAGCAAAACAAAGTGTAAATAATACAGTATTGTCTGGATAATCTGAGGTAAATAGGACCAGAGCAGTTTGATTATAAGAAATGATAATAAAAAAAAAGTGTATTTTTATTTACTTTTCACAAACTAACCTAAACAAACCAATGAAGGTATTACATAAGTATAAATTCAACCCCTCTCTTCCAGAGATAAACTCAGATTAACAACACTACTGTAATTTAGAAAACAAAACAAAATCCCTACATTGTTTTATTGTATCTAGTACTTTACATTTTTGGTAGCATTCAGTAAGTAAAAGAACCTGAAATATTACTATATAAGCATAGTTAAAAAAAAAAAAAAAAATATATATATATATATATATATATATATATATAGTGTGTAATGGGTATATAAATACAAACACTGATGTTCTCATGGGTTAAGCTATTTATTTAATGCAGAAATCATTACAATACAAAGTTTTATGATTATTTAACATATACAAAAAAAAAAAAAAAAAAAATTCAAATGGTAATTTTCAGAAAATACAGTCTATGTGCTTCTAATGAATCTGTGCCCTTGTCCTCTCTATCATATATTTATGCTTTTCTAAGAGAAAGCATCTTAATGAAGTGAAGGCAAGATGAAAGTTTATCACTGATGTTATAAATCTACACTAAAATAAAAACATCTGTAATGATGTTTTTATTTTATCATCCATCCAGAATTATACTTTAATAAACCTCAAAACATTTAAGGTAGCCATGGTAAAAATAGATTGTGTTCTTGGAAAGGGTACTCTATATAAACTAGACTAAAACAAAACAATGTAAAATAGTTAAATAGCTTGCCATCATCATCATCCAGAACAAACATTTCAAGAATATTTCAAAAACATTTGTATCCCACATGATTATGAGCTGTGCTTTTTTTTAAATCAGAAGTATGGAATCACTTGTTGTGTTGCTATATTAACAGAGTCAAACATAAGGTTACATGCATTTAAAATGAATATAAATGTTTGGTTAACTACTGATCTTTATTCTAGCAGCTGAAATGATTAACTTCGATACTCCAAGTATCCACTTTGCATATCAATTTAACATCAACTGGCTTGTCTGCTATTCAGCAGAGTTCTTAGCATTGTTACTTTTTTAGTATTCTCTAAACATACTCATATTCTCTAAACACAATCTTAGGTAGATAGTAATAAAAAACCATCTGTTTTTATCTTAAAATCTAAGATACCAATCAAAGAATACTTTTATGCATGGAAAAGTTGTCGTCATGCATATTGTATGAAAGTTGTGTATGTGTCTTTCATAGAATATGAAAGAACCTTGTATTAAAGCCCTCTGTTGGTCACTGTCAGAGGAAAGTTCAGTCAATAAATTGGTATCTTAGATCTTCATACAATAAATGCAGAACAAATATTAACCTAAAAAAAAAAAAATATGCCTAAAATAGTAAAAGTGACAAACTAGCTTTCAGTTATATTTTAACAGGCATTTATGAAATTCAATCCAAGCATGAAGCTATTGTCCTTATTTACATTTCAGTTACTATACAAAGTGGTATATGACAGACTAACAGCTGTTGACAATTCATCTTGGACCTCTAGCACCTTTAATTGTAAATCTTATTGTTTATTAAAATTTAAAAAGTGCAATTTATACAATACAATTAACATTTTATTACAAATTCATTAATTTGTTTATTATAAATGTTTTTAATTATGTGTTAGAATTTAACATTTTCTCACATTAATGAGACAGATTAAAAAAAAAAAGCTGTTCCAAACCATTTTGAAGTGCTTGCTAACCACACTGATAGCTCTTGTATTTGTGGGCTGACACACACACACCAGTGTAGCATTACTGAAATAAATATTTTTCATGTATTTTCTCCATGTACAATATCCAATCTCACAAACAGCATTTATGAAGGACCAAGTAATTGATCAATGTTAAGTTTTTTTTTTTTTTTTTATTTGGTGTATCCCTTTAAGTATCACCATTTGCTTATACAGAAACTCCCTGACTTACGGAAATTTGACTTTACGTAAGTTTTTGCCGGCCGGTACAAACTTAAAATCGTGGAGACGTTTTTACATCCCATAGGAATAAATGGAGTATCGTGAAAATATCGTAATGTGAACCCAATAACACTTTTTTTTTTTGGTAATTCGTTCCAAGACCTTGGAAGTTGAAATTTTTGATATATAACTAAGCTATTTATCTCTCTAAAAGGTCCTTTTTATAATGGAAATTGCACCACACTTTCACCGTTTCCATTATAAGAATCAATTTTGAACACCTTTGTGTTATTTTTATAAAGCACGTTTCTGGCAGTCACAACCAAAAAACAAAATCAATTTGCACTTTTGGGTTTATTGGACTTTTCTGTTAATACATCTAATTATAAATGGGTAGTAAACTATCTTATTGCATTTGTGATAATAGCAATTGTGTGGGTTTTTACCGTTATTATGGTGAAATGTGTTCCTCCTTCAACAAAATCTTCAAAATGATTTGAAGATTTTTATATGAATAAAAAAAAATTTTCAGACGCTTCTCTTCATTCCTATTTACTTGGAAAATTAAATGCACTAGGCATAATCCTTATGGGTTTTGATAATTAACTATATAATATCGGTGTAAATACACCATAGATAACCCATAGATTTTAGCTACGATTGTAGCGTAGAAGGCATCGTTTTAATTGTATCTCATAATGTGGTTGCCTTCACAACAAGATAGCTACTATTGAATTACTTCAAATAAATAATGCTTCTCTAGTAGAGAAGGTGTATTTATACCGATATTATATAGTTAATTATCAAAACCCATAAGGATTATGCCTAGTGCATTTAATTTTCCAAATACATTACCACCACACCCTTCTGGCATCTCTCATAATGTGGATATAACTTTGCAACTGAGATGGCTTGTTGTATTACCTACCCGCCCACTGCTGATGAAGCCAAAAAGCTTCGAAACAATCGTCTGGGTGGTGGTACGCTGAAAATAAAGAAGCGTTATTTTACTAGAGAAGAAGCGTTATTCTACTAGAGAAGAAGCGTTATTTATTTGAAGTAATTCAATAGTAGCTATCTTGTTGTGAAGGCAACCACATTATGAGATACAATTAAAACGATGCCTTCTACGCTACAATCGTAGTTCAAATCTATGGGTTAACTATGGTGTATTTACACCGATATTATATAATTCCTATTTACGTATTACAATGGTGAAAGGAAAGCAACCAACAAAAAGTGCAAGTGGTGGCGATGCCAGGAAACAAAACAAAATTGATTTAGAAATGAAGATGAAAATGATTAAGAAGTACAAAGCAGGACAAAGTTTGTCATCTATTGACAGAGAATTAGGTCTCGCTGCTTCAACAGCAAATACTATTTTAAAGGACAGTGCACATATAAAAGAACATGTCAAAGGATCAACGCACTTAAGATCAACAGTGATCACAAAACAGCGTTCAGGTGCTATATTGAAGATGAAACAGCTGTTAAATGCACGAGAATTTCCAGAATGGTACACAAGCAGTGGGTTTTAATCTGTAATCTCCCACTGCATTAGCCCCAAGCAAGAGCGTGGCCCTATCTTTTGACGCCTTGAAACTGGCATTGTATTTTCCTCTTTGGCAATGTATATTCAATCTGACATTTTTTTTCAATACAGGGCAGTCTCAATGTTAAAAATTTGCTGCATTGAATAGCCACCTTTATCAATAATTTTTTCCAACACACAATTTCTCTGCAGCTGCAGAATTGGCACTGGCAACTTTAACATTGTGGAAACCAGTGCGATGCTTGAACCTATTAAACCACCCGTTGCTTGCCACGAACTTGGATTGGGGTTTGCCATACTTATCCTTAATATCTTTATAAATACTTGTTGCTTTTGCTTGAATGGTCGTTAGACTTGGGGGTACTCTTCTGAAACTGATTTTCCATTCATATTATTAAAGACATCAAATAAAGCTACCCTACCCTGTGCATTTCCGATCGAACCAGAGAGCATGGATAATGTCTTTGAGGACTGGTTTAAATGCTGCTTCATTCCCGAGGTTGAAAAATATTGTAAAGACTATGTTCCTTTCAAGATTTTGCTTCTATTAAATAATGCTCCTGGACATCCTACGCATTTAGATGATTTCAATTCGAACGCGAGAGTCATATTTCTACCACCAAACATGACTTCACTCATCCAACCTAAGGATCAGAGTGTTATTTCAAATTTAAGAGCATACTATTTATGCACATTTGCTCAGGCATTATCTGCAGTAGACTATAAGAAAAATTTTATGTTAAGAGACTTTTGGAAATCTTACAATATTTACCACACCATCTTAAACATTAAGGCCTGGGCGGAAATTACTAAAGGTTGTTTAAATGGCACATGGAAGAAAATATGCCCACGGCACGTAAAAGGCTTCGAAAAAGACGAATCATATGAAGAGGTTACATATAAGATCGTAAAGGTTGCAGAGCTACTTCAGTGGGAGGTTGATTAGTATTAGTAACGGCCGTATGGTGCAAGAAAGCCTATGGCTTATGCTGCACCAGCCAAAAAAAAAAAAAAATATCCGAACAAAACAATGATAAAAACAAAAATTAAATAAATAAATAATAATAATTAATAAATAAATAAAAATAATAAAATGAAATTAAAAATTAAATAAAAAGGAAATTAATCCTATCATCCTATGCGCTTCCCTTACCCGAAAGTACTATCCAGATGACCTTTGAATTTCCCCAAACTGTCGGCCTCTACCACCCATGAAGGCAACTTATTCCAGTAATTTATAACTCGCTGGCTAAAATAAAACTTCCTGCAGTCCAATCTAAACATTTCCCCCCCGTAACTTGAATTTATGTCCCCTAGTTCTAGCATCATTTATAATCTTGAAAATTTTGTCCTCATTCATTTTACTGATGCCTCTCAGAGCCTTAAACACCTCAATCAAATCTCCTCTAAGGCGTCTAGTTTCCAAACTCTGCAACCCACATATTCGAAGTCTTTCTTCATAAGGACGCCCTTTTGCCGATCTCACCAGGCGAGTTACCCTTCTTTGCACCCTTTCAAGAAGCTCGATGTCTTTCTTTAGGTGCGGTCTCCATACTTGAACACAGTATTCCAAGTGTGGTCTAACATAGGCCTTATATAATGGGATTATCACGTCCCTATCTCTACTTGCAAAAGTTCGATAGATCATCGATAGGACACCATGGGCCTTCCTTGCAACCTGTTTACAATGCTCAGAGAATTTCATGTCTGACCGTATCGTAACACCCAAGTCCCTTTCCTCCAGTACTGGGTTTAGTTGAACTCCACCAAGTGAATAAGTTATTTTGGGATTACTGTTTCCCAGGTGTAATACCTTACACTTTGTTGGATTAAAGCACAGCTGCCATTTTTCTGACCATTCTTGAAGTCTATCTAGGTCTCTCTGAAGAAGCTCAGCTTGACAGTGATCATTAACTACTCTACCAATTTTAACATCATCTGCAAATTTAGACATCACGCCCTCTATCCCTTCATCAATGTCGTTTATGAAAATTAAAAACAACAGTGGTCCTAATACTGATCCTTGGGGAACCCCACTTCTTACATCAACCCAATCTGAGGAATAGCCATTTATCACAACCCTCTGCCTCCTGCCCTGAAGCCATCCTTCTATCCATCTAAGGATTTTCCCAGTGATTCCAACCTGTTCCAACTTATAAAGCAACCGCTCATGTGGGACTGAGTCAAAAGCTTTGCTGAAATCTAAATAAACAATGTCGAAATTATTCCCTAAATCCAGCTCGTGAATGACCCTTTCGAAATAGCGAACCAGATTTGTTAAACATGATTTTCCCTTTACAAAACCATGCTGAGTATCCTTGAGAATTTCAATTCGATCCAAATGATCCTGAATTCCACCCTTGATCAATGCCTCCATGATTTTCCCTACTACTGAAGTCAGACTGACAGGTCGATAATTTCCCACTTCACTTTTAGAGCCACCCTTATGTATGGGAGATACATTTGCACTTTTCCAATCCAAGGGAATCTCCCCGGAGTCTAGTGATGCTCGCATAACCAGCCTCAGTGGTTCAATGCACTCGCTTGCCGCCTCTCTCAAGATTATAGGGTATATTCCATCACCTCCAGGAGCCTTACTAGTCTGTAGGCTTGAAAGTTTTTTCATTAAATAATCTTGCGAAATTTCAATATCATTAATTACATATTTTTTAACTTCGCTCCCACAATTTCCCATTGCCACAAAAGGCTTTTCATTTGTAAATATCGATGCAAAATAACTGTTGAGTTCATCTGCAACGGCAGCTGGTGTATTTATTACTATCCCCTTTCCCTTACGTAAAGGTCCGATCTGGTTTGTCCTGCTCTTCTTGGCATTTATATATGTGAAGAATTCTTTATCCCCCCTCTTTGCTCTGTTTGCTAGTGATTTCTCATAAACTGCCTTTGCCTGTCGAACCTTTTCTGTGGCTCTATTACACATCACCTTGTAACTGTTATAGGCTTCAGTACTTTTTATTGCTCTGTAACGTTTCCATGCCACCTTTTTCTGCTCAAGTAATGTGGCAACTTCACTATTCATCCAACTTGGAACCCTTCTCGTGGAGTATTTTTTTAATGGTATATACGCATTCAAGGCATCTGTGATTAATGTTTTAAAAGCGTACCACAGTTCAATTGTATTCATTCTCTGGGCGATATCTACCCAGTTAATAGAGGCCATGTAGTACCTTAAGGCATCGTAATTTCCTTTTCTGAAATTAAAACCCATTCCTTTGCCTTTTACTTCTGCTACCTCTCTCGTCATCATCCACCGTAGAACTCCGTGATCACTTCCTGTTACTGGTTCCTCTACTGTCAGCCCTGTTATGTCATCTGATTCATGTGTGATGATGAGGTCTAGGATATTCTTTTCTCTAGTACTTTCCCTGACATGTTGATACAAATAACAGTCATCTAGTTGATTTAAAAATTTTGTTCCCCATGTCGAGTTTCCTTCCCATTTACTCCAATCAATTAGAGGCAAATTGAAATCACCCATAATAAGGCACTGACGCTTACTTCCTCTAACTCCTCCATGCCTTTGATGCCAAAGGCATGGAGGAGTTAGAGGAAGAAGTGAAGGAATTATCTAGCGAAGAACTTATTGACATGCAGGTAGCAATAGTGAAAGAAGAAAATGCTGACAAAGCTCAAGATGAACCAAATGAGGAGCCGAGATGCTTCATCACCAGAGAGATAGCAATGGTATTTTGTGAAATTGCATCGGCAATGGCGAGGTTTGAGAAGATGGATCCTGACAGCAAACGACTTTTAAAAAGTTAACAGAAGGGTGAATGATATACTTGCTTGCCACAAAGAAATCTACGATGAAAAGAAAAACCCACCGTCCAGTCATCCATTAATGTTTTTTCGTAAGGTTGGGCGGCTGACCCCTTCTAAATCTCCACAGCCCTCAACCTCAGCAGCGGCATACTTATCACATGAAGACGTCAATTCTGGTTATGATGATCAAGAGGTAAAATTTACTGACGTTATGCCTGTCTCCTCTCTTTTTTGAAATTGCATGCTTTTGTAATTTTTCCTGTGCGCAAGATAAAAAATTGAATAAATATACTAAATAATTCTATTTACAAGTTCGTTGATTCAGCAAGTGCTGCACAAGCATGGGGGAAATTCCGACTTATGTAGAGTTCCGTGGAACGCAACTATTACGTAAGTCGGGAAGTTCCTGTACTTTCATATAAGTTTAGTACTGTTAACTTATAAAAGAAAAAGCTTGCTTCTTTTTTTTTTCTTTTAAACAGATCAAATGTTCTCTTTTCTTCATACCTTAGAGCAATGGTTCCCAAACTGTGCTCTGCAGATCCCAAGGGATACGCAAAGTTCCCAGGGGAATCATGGATAATATCCACAGTGGCTACTTTGAATTTTACTTATTTTTTAAACTAAAATACAAATATTGTTACAGACTGGATGTTGCACCCAACATTAAAATTCAGTTGTCTACAATCACTCCCAACTTTAAAGGACTTTGTGAGACAAAAAAAATTAATACCATTCTTCACACTAGCAGCCTATGAGGTACAATTAACTGTATACTCAGATAGTGACAGTTTATTATTCAGTTATTTTTTGTGTCAGTGTAAAGGTAGATTGTAAACATATAATAAATCAGTTATGAGATGTAAATTTTTAATATCTATCATCCGGGACTCCATATTTAAGTGAACTAGGATGCAAGGATCTGTGGTTATTTTTTCAAAGCCAAAAGGGGTCAGTGAGCAAAAAAAAATTTGGGTAACACTGCCTTAAGAGGTAAAAAGGCATATTTTGTCATTTTCCAGGTGGGTGTTCAAAAGTAGTACCAAAGCTAATATTTTAAAAATATGCTTCTTGAAGAATTCCAGTCTTATTGCCAATATAAATTTGTCCACTTATTCTTGCTATATTTAGCAAGCTGTAAAAAATGACCACAGACCAATGATTTGCATTTCTGCAAGATTATATGGCACATACAACTGATATCACCAGAAAAGTTTCTTGAATCAAGAATAATCATTGTATCACTTTCTTGCATTGTATAATAGTTAAAATAATTATTTATTCACTCAGTCACATCAAAACATGAAAGAAAGCAATACAATAATTTATCAACCATCACAGCTGCTAACTCTGCTGTTGCACTGTAGAAGGTAATTATCTCTAATTCCAGTTTTCACCAATACATAAAAGTAAAGCATTCTTTCCAGACTTTGGGGATGTAAGAAACCAATATGAAACATTCTTGAAAGGTAAACAAAGCTGTGCATTCATTTCTACCTTTAATGGAGAAGAAAACTCACGGGATTTACTTTTTTTTTTTTTCTGATTGTGCTAACAATTATCAGTCAACCAAATGTCTGCACACATTTAGATTTTTGATACATTTGTTTCATATCAACGTCTACTGTTGCAATTTGCCAACTTACGAGTTGTCAAAACACATTGCTGTTGTGGACAGTAGGAGACAGGCAAAGAGTTCCTTTGCCTCATCAAACACCTTGCCGGCTGGGCTAGCCGGGTAGGTAAAGTGCCTGCCTGGCAACACAAAGGTCGCAGGTTCGATTCCCACCTCAACCTGGATATCATGATGGTGCCGAACCAACCGGCTGGTTGGATATCCCGGCCACGATACACAAAAGAAGCAAGAAAACTGGTTCCTTTGTGTATTGCTCACATCATACGAAATAAATAAATCAAACACCTTACAGTTCCTGATGACAAGATCATGGCGTCCTTTGATGTTGTTTCCCTATTTACCTCTATTCCAGTCTAACAGGCTGTCGTATGTGCCAGACAGCTTTCAGAGAATGACCCCAGCCTATCGGATAGAACAGCACTATCTACAGAAGTTATCTGTGCTGCCCTTAACCTGTGTTTGTCAAGCAGTGTCATCACATTTGGCAATTCTCTATACAAACAGATAGACAGTATGGCTATGGGCGACCCCGTCAGCTCTGTCATTGTCAACATCACAATGGAGGAGTTGCAGGAAGGCATAGCCGGTACCAATCAACATGTGGTGCAGGTATGTGGATGATATTTTGACCATCATCCCCTGAGGTTCAGATGCAGTCTGTTAGAGTACCTCAACTCCCTATCCCCCTTCACCCAGTTCGCTTTGGAACTGGAAGCAGATGGAACACTTCCTTTCCTACATGTTTTGATGAAGCAAGTGGGCTCTCATCTGGAAACCTCAGTATACCAGAAACCAGTCTGTGCTGATAGCACAGTGGCAGCGTTACCATCTTCCTCACACCAGGTGGAAAAGGCCAGAGTTCAAATCCCCATCGATGACGCGAGGAACTTTAATGGGATTTTTTCACTCCGTGGCTGAGTTAGTCTGTCTCAGGCATAGCTAGCAAGGTTTTTTCCCCCAGAAACTGGGGTTTTTCGTCCAGCAAAACAGACAAATCAACCATAGAACACATGCAATTAACAGATATAAGAGACAGCGCGGCAGATGAATTTAACTATTTGGGTGACTAAATATAATAGTGTGGTTTTTTTATACCAGAAACCAATGTGCTGTGGGCAATTCATGAACTACAGGTCAGCCCATGCCCCTTGTCATCTAAACAGCACTGATGCACTCTACTCTCTTGAGCTTGGAGCCATTCCAGCTCAGACGAAGCCAAGTGCACAGAGGTTTCTAGAGTAAAACTGACCTCACCAATTGTGAATACCCAGCCCGTGTGTTAAACAGGTGCTTACTACAAGCACAAGAGCTTGCAACTCATCCAAGGCCCTCGTCCCCTCGCGATAGTGACAGTGTACCTACTGCTTATATTCCATATTACCTGGGCGTCTCAGACCAGATTCTAAGATCCCACGTGAGTACCGCATGAAAGGCATACAACTTCCTGGTAGGAGGCTACAATCTCCGGTCCCGAGATTAAAAATGCCCATCACCCCTCTCTTATGCAGTGGTATTATGTACTAGATTACTTGCCACGATTGTAGCAGCTTCTATGTAGAGCTCCAGAAAAACTGAAAGCTCTAGATGTCTTCAGGATCGCCTCACGGTACATGACAGGTCCATCCACCTGGGTGACTGAGCACTCTGCAATCGCAGAACATTTTTGGTCAACTCATCATGACCTCAACCCCAGGTGCGATAGGTGAGTGACCAATCTCGACACTATCACCGCCTATGGTTAGAATCCCATATATCCAGCTGTCAAAGTTTTAAATCGCAGTAGAAGTACAAGACTACACCCAATTTTGGAGTCAGTAGTTTTGAAACACTACAAATGCTGGCAGTAATCCCATGTGGGTACTGCACATCAACAACAATTGCCTGATCTGGCCTAATGAATGAGTGAACACTCTCGTGTTCATGTACGTGCTCTCCCAGTAATCTGAGCAAGCTCAGCCTATTTAGTTTAATTCCATTCCTAACATTATGTTAGGTTTGAATTTCTGTATGTATGTACCATTTTTGCTGAGGAAGGGGTTCGTTACCCTGAAAGCTACTTGTATTAAAACTTATTAAATTTATTTTAGTTATTGCCTCCACTGGCTCTGCTGTATTCTCTTCTTCTAAACCATGGAAACCAGTGCCATGGGTCCATTCTCTTTAAAATTGTCTTTTAAAAAAGCATACTTATGGTGTTTTTATTGTAAGGTGATAGGGGGAGAGAGCATCTTTCTCAGTGGAATAAAAAAAAATAAATTTTTCTCAAAGTTAAAACTGAAATCAAGACTAATATTTAGTAGATTTTAATATCAAATTGATGTTTCAGCACAAATAAAGATTGATGACAAATCTCCTAAACCAAAAAAAAAATAAAGAGTAGATATACCAAGCATATTCATTACTTTTAAACTATAACAGCATGTAAAAGAGTCATTACCACCCTTTGTTTTCAGAAATTAGAATACAAGCAATAGGTACTGAAACTCCATCACAATTCTCATAACTTATGCAAGTTGAGAACTATTCATAATTAATAATCCAGAACTTTCAAATTCACTAAAATATACTAATTTTGGCATGCAATGATGTATCACATTAGAATGCAAATTAGTCTTATTATGAAACATTAAAAACTTTTCAGAAAGAAATAAGTGTTTATTAATTATAAGTACAATCTGCACCATACAAGGGAAAGTTTCTTTACAAGGATAACCATTAAATGAACAAATTCTTACTGTAATTTAGTTTAAATTATATTCAGAAGATTAGAGTAACAGACATTATTCAGTCGTACTGTACTTCCACTTTCTTGAAAATGAAGAGTTTTAATATCATTATCAAAAGAGAATACAATTAAGAAAACTAAAAATGAAATTGAAATCATATCTTAGAGTATGGTTTAGCATTCCAACGTATCGTTGAGGTAGAAGTGTAAATGAATTAATTGAAATAGGTAAAAACTGTTTTATATTTGGCAATATTTTGAATAAAACAGCATTTAAATAAACCAACTTTCTGCATTCAATGAAAATAAAAAAACTTATGCTAAAATGAAAAAAAAAAATACATACTATAAATCTATAATTTACGGTCTTATTCTACAGGTTTTAGAGTGATAAACCTTGATAATATAAATGCAAGTAGAAATGAAGCTACTGTAATGAAAACAGCAAAAATATAAAATGTTTCTTCATCAAACACATCTGCAAATGCTGGTAACTGACCATACACCTTATTAAAGAGGTTTGCTTCTGATTTATATGAATGCTTCATGATTAAATTAACTTCAAAGTTACCTGTCACAAAATGACAGTTATTGCACTTGTAAAGTTAGTTACTTTACTTTGCAAATTTAACACTCTTCTTTATTAATGATGGTGCAATGCTTTCAGATTCTGGTGGAGTGTCGTATCTGCTTAAAATCTTCAAATATTCTTCTACTATTTCCAATTCAGTGAGGTTGGTGGTCTTGAAGATAATTTTTTGGCCACTATCTGTGTAATACATTGGAAAACAAAGAAAAACAAATTTCTAATTACAAACAAAATTACCAAGTCAAATTTATGTAATTATCTAATGAGTTCAAATCTTTTTCTGTTAGGAACTAAAGTGAATTAATACAGATATTTTCAAAATATCAGATTTGACAACTAGTGAAGTAAATAGAAAATATTTTCCAAAAGACTATTTTCAAAAAAAAAAAAAAAAAAGTTTCTTTTATCCATTAAAATTTATCTGAGGTCAAATTTTTTATACATATAAACTTACTACAAATTATCTTGAGTGTCAATCAAATTAAATTTTAACTATCAGAATAAAAAACCAATTAGGTTTTTTATTGTAATAGCTAATATTAAAATATCATTATCATCATGATAGTTAAAATTAAAATACCGAAATTGGAGTAAAACTGACGGGTAACAAAATTTTTTTTACGGAAATCAATGACATCACTTCCCAAATGGCATTAATGATGCCAACTCAGTCACTAATGTTGATTCGGTAGAGTAAGTATGCAAGAATAGAAGCTTTGAAGCCACCAAAGAAGCCTCTAGTGTCTGAAAGGAACAAGTTAAAAAACATAGAAACAGAAAAAAAAGATGTAGACTTTAATAAAATCTGCTTCACAAGATTTTGATCAACGTCAACCATCTAAGTAGCATAAGTGAGCAAGTTTCAATTATAACATTTAAAAATTTAAACAGTTTGATTCAAGAACTCAACAATAAAAATTCTTTCTTGCAGTAGTTTTTGGTTATGGTTTTCAACCTTTTTTTAATAACGGCACCCCTAAGTAATTTATTTTATTTTGTGGCACCCCTACTCAATTTTCTGCCTGTTAGATCCAATTCTCTCTCTGCATGTATATATATATAAAATAGTTATTACAATATTGTTGTTATTTGGTTTTTAGGAGCATTAGCAACTAAGGCCATATTGCTCAGGGTATATGCGGTGGTCATTCCCTGATCTTTCCACATCCTCTGTATTTTGGTGGTCATGGGCTCGAACCCGGTCTAATCAAGAAGCGTGTGCTACGCACTGCTGCTCCTTCCCATCTGGCCATGGAGGTGCCCAGTTATTACAATAATATAATTATAAAAATTACATTTCATAATACAAATTATATGTATACAATATATAATAATTTTATTCTTTATATAGAGATAGTAGTAGTAGTAGCAGCATGTGATGCAAGAAAGCAAGTGTATGAGCTTATGCAGCTTAAGCCAAAAAAAACAAAAAAAAAAAAAAAACACACCATTCCCTACAAATGCCTGTCCAGTTCCTCCTTAAATTTATTTAACCTATCAACTTCCACAACGACAGATGGAAGTTTGTTCCTGCAATTACCCACCTGCTGGCTAAAGGCAAATTTCCACACATCTATTCTACCTCTGTCTTTTCTTAATTTGAACTTATGCCCCTTAGGTTCGTAATGATGAGAGCCCTATCGATCAATTCGGCCCTGGAAAGATTGTGCAGGGCTCAAGGGGTAGAATTTTTTTCAGCCTGGTCTGTACTTGTTAACAGGAGAGACTGCTTCTACAGGGATGGGATACACTTAAATAGAAAGGGTGCAAGAATGTTTGCTGATCCTATCGAGGCAGTGTTAGGTGGGTCGGAAAACTGCTAGATTGGGAGGGATTAGCATTAGCAGAGGCATATGATGCAAGAAAGCAAGCTTATTCAGCATCAGCCAAAAAAAAAAAAAAAAAAACAACCACTACTCCCATTTAACCCCTCCATTCGTTCGAAATACCTGTCCAGCTGAGCCTTAAATTTGTTTAGGCTATCAACTTCAACAACAAGCGATGGAAGTCTATTCCACAAACCAACTGCCCGCTGGCTAAAGGCAAATTTCCGCACATCTATCCGACAAACGTCCTTCCTCAATTTGAATTTATGCCCTCTCTGGTGATTATTATGAGCAAGAGGAAGAATCCCATCGGCATTGAGCATGCTCAAGCCATTCAAAGCCTTATACACCTCTATCAGATCACCTCGCCGATGCCTAGTCTCCAGGCTCTGTAATTTGCAAAACTTAAGCCTTTCTTCGTAAGAGCACCCCTTTGTTCCATTCACTAATCTTGTTGCCCTTCTCTGTACTCGTTCCAGCAGCTCTACATCCTTCTTGAAATGAGGCCTCCAGACCTGTATACAGTACTCAAGTTGTGGCCTGACCAATGCCTTATACAAGGGAATAATCACATCCCTGTCCCTGCTAGAAAAATTCCTGTATATCATTGACAAGACACTATGAGCTACTCTTGCAGCTCGTCTGCACTGCTCAGAGAACTTCATATCTGCCTGCACAATCACCCCCAGGTCCTTTTCATTCTCTACCACTGTCAGCGTAGTACCACAGAGTTGATACGTTGATCTGGGGTTACTGTTTCCCATATGTAGTACTTTACATTTGTCAATGTTAAACTTCATTTGCCACCTCTCAGCCCATCTGCTCAACCTTTCCAGATCCTGTTGCAGCAGCATAGTATCAGTAGTGTCCTTAACAACCCTGCCAACCTTTGTATCGTCTGCAAACTTGGACATTAAGCCTGATACACCATCATCAATATCATTTATAAATACAGAAAACAACAATGGACCCAACACTGAACCCTGAGGAACTCCACTAATAACATTAGTCCACGTTGAGCAGCGTCCATTGATTACCACTCTCTGTTTTCTGCCACTCAACCATCCCTTTATCCATAGCAGCAATTTGCCTCCAATGCCACACTTCTCCAATTTGTGCAGCAGTCTTCCATGCGCAACAGTATCAAAAGCCTTTCTAAGATCCATATATATAATATCAAAGTTATTCCCTGCATCCAGATCTTTTGTGACTACATCATAGTATCCAATCAAATTGGTCAGACAAGACCTGCCCTTAACAAACCCATGCTGTGTCTGAGCTATAACTGAATTCTTGTCCAGATGATCCTGCAGTGCTTCTTTAACCAGTGCCTCCATTAATTTTCCTGGAACCGAAGTTAAACTAACAGGTCTATAATTACTTGTGTCAGCCTTTGATCCTCCTTTGTGAATTGGGGTTACATTTGCACATCTCCAGTCCATGGGTACCTCCCCTGAGTCCAAAGAAGCTCACATAATTACGGCTAGGGGTTTGCTTACTTCCTTTGCTTTAATATAAGTGGATAGATCCCATCCACCCCGGGTGCCCTTTTTATGTTTATCCTCAACAATTTCTCCTCCACTTTCCTCTCAGTTATTAGAAAATCATCTAGCTCACGGCCAATGTTTACTTCACCTATGACATTCCCCTTCCTGAATAACTCCTCAGGTGTGAATGTAGATGCAAAATACTCGTTTAGATTGTTAGCCACCTGAGCTGGATCCTCAACTGTTCAACCATCAACATCCAGTGGACCAATCTGATTCATCCCTTTCCTTCTTGAGTTTAAATAGGTAAAGAACTCTTTTCTTTTTTTCTTTGCATCCTTTGCCAAGGATTTCTCATAATCTGCCTTTGCCTGCCTAATCTCCTTTGTGACTTGGTTACAGACCAACTTATATCTATCATAGGCTTCCATGTCACCCATTAATTTGTATGTATCCCATGCATTTTTCTTCTCTGCCATATGCCTCATTAGTTCATCTGACAACCATTTAGGCCTAAACCTTGAACAATATTTCTTGGTTGGTATGTAAAGTCTGGTAGCTTCCAAGCTTAGTTCCTTGAATGCTTCCCATTTTGAATTTGCTGTTGGTAACATCATCAGTTGGTCCCACTGTATAGAATTTAAATACTGTCTCAAACCATCATGGTCCCCTTTACGAAAGCAAAAACCCTTCCCTTCACCTCTGATGGTAGTTACCTCCTTGAGTAAATCCCACTTCAGCACACTGTGATCACTGCCACCCAGTGGTTCCTTTATCTGCAGATTCCTAATGCATGAAGAATCACTACTGATAATCAGATCAAGAGTATTACTCCCTCTAGTTGCCTCCCGAACATGCTGGTGTAGAAAACAATCATCCAATAAATCCACAAAAGCCTTGCTAGTGTGTGAGTGACCAATCCACAAATTCCAGTCAATATCTGGGAAATTAAAATACCCCATTATAAGACTCTCTGATTTACTGGCCCATTCTATTTCCCTGTACAGTATCTTATTATACTCAGAGTCAGTAGGCCTATAGCACACTCCTACTCTCAATTTTGATTTACCTATGCTTATGTCACACCAAACTGACTCGACACTGCCCTGTCCATCAATGTCGACTGGCTTTACTTCCTTGAATTTTATGTGTTTTTTAACTAATAGCATAACCCCTCCTCCCTTCCTATCCTTTCTGTAGACGTTGTACTCCCCAAATTCCAGTTCTGCATTCCTTATATCTGTGTGACACCACGTCTCTGATAACCCAACAATATCTGCCTTTGATGTTTTGAGTAATACCTCAAACTCATCAAATTTATTTACTAACTGCTAGCATTGGTGTACACGCAAGTATACATGCACCTGTTTCTATTCTTAGCTACCCTAACACAACCCATGTGTTTACTTGTACCGCAATGACCTCCAGCAGGGATACAATGACTAATAGATTAACAGTAGCCACTGGCAGAGGAAAGTGATTCTTGTACTCCTATTGTAATGAGCAGCAGCCTGGAAAATAAGATGCAGAATATTTCAGAGACTGCTGAAAATCATGGGGGTACAAGTGAACACATGGGTTGTGCTAGGGTGGCTAAGAGGAAGAGCAGGTGCATGTATACTTGCATATACACCAATGCTAGAAGTTTAGTAAATAAATTTGATGAATTTGAGCTATTGCTCAAAACATCAAAGGCAGATATTGTTGGGATATCAGAGACGTGGTGTCACACAGATATAAGGAATGCAGAACTGGAATTTGGGGAGTACAATGTCTACAGAAAGGATAGTCAGGATAGGAAGGGAGGAGGGGTTATGCTATTAGTTAAGAAACATAAAATCCAAGGAAGTGAAGCCAGTGGACATCACTGGACAGTGCAGTGTCGAGTCAGTTTGGTGTGATGTAAGCATTGGGAGATCAAAATTGAGAGTAGGAGTGTGCTATAGGCCTAATGACTCTGATGAGTATAATAAGAAACCGTACAGAGAAATAGAGTGGGCCAGTAAATCAGAGTCTTATAATGGGGGGATTTTAATTTCCCAGATATTGACTGGAATTAAGGGGCTGGTCACTCACACAGTAACAACGTTTTTGTGGATTTATTGGATGTTTGTTTTCTACATCAGCATGTTCGGGAAGCAACTAGAGGGAGTAATACTCTTGATTTGATTATCAGTAGTGATTCTTCATGCATTAAGAATCTGCAGATAAATGAACCACACTAGGTGGCAGTGATCACAGTGTTCTGAGGTGGGAGTTACTCAAAGAGGTAACTACCATTAGGGGTAAAGGGAAGGGGTATTGCTTTCGTGAAGGCGACTATGATGGACTGAGACAGTATTTAAATTCTATACAGTGGGATCAACTGATGATGTTACCACCAGCAATTTCAAAATGGGAAGCATTCAAAGAACTTATCTTGGAAGCTACTAGGCTTTACATACCAACTTGAGAAATATTGTTCAAGGTTTAGGCCTAAATGGATGTCAGATGAACTAATGAGGCATATGGCAGAGAAGAAAAATGCATGGGATAAATACAAATTAACACGTGACACAGAAGCCTATGATACAAGTTGATCTGAAACCAAGTTACAAAGGAGGTTAGGCAGGTGAAGGCAGATTACGAGAGATCCTTGGGATGCGAAGAAAAACAGCAAAGAGTTCTTTACTTATGTAAACTCTACAAGGAAGGGGATGAATCAGATTGGTCCACTTGATATCAATGGGTCAACTGTTGATGACCCTGCTCAGGTAGCTAACAAACTAAATGTATATTTTGCATCAACATTCACACATGAGGAGTTATTCAGCGAGGGGAATCTCAGAGGTGTGTTCAACTCTAGCAGTAAGCTAAAGAATCTTGTAATAACTGAGAGTAAAGTGGAGGAGAAATTGTTGAAGATAAACACAAGAAAGGCACCTGGGGTGGATGGGATCTATCCAGTTATATTAAAGGAGGCAGCAAAGGAAGTAAGCAAACCCTTAGCCATAATTATGAGAGCTTCCTTGGACTCAGAGGAGGTACCCATGGACTGGAGATGTGCAAATGTAACCCCAATTCACAAGGGAGGATCAAAGGTTGACAAGTAATTATAGACTTGTGAGTTTAACTTCTGTTCCTGGAAAATTAATGGAGGCACTGGATAAAGAAGCACTGCAGGATCATTTAGACAAGACTTCAGTTATAGCTCGGACACAGCATGGTTTTGTTAAGGGGAAGTCTTGCCTGACCGATTTGATTGGATACTATGATGCAGTCACAAAAGAACTGGATGCAGGGAATAACTTTGATATTATATACTTGGATGTTAGAAAGGCTTTTGATACTGTTGCATATCGAAGACTGCTGCACAAATTGGAGCAGTGTGGCATTGGAGGCAAATTGCTAATATGGATAAAGGGGTGGTTGAGGGGGAGAAGACAGAGAGTGGTAATCAATGGACACTGCTCATCGTGGACTAATGTTATTAGTGGAGTCCCTCAGGGTTCATTATTGGGTCCTTTATTGTTTTCTGTATTTATAAATGATATTGATGTCGAAGTTTGCAGACGATATGAAGGTTGACAGGGTTGTCAAGGACACTACTGACACTATGCTGCTGCAACAGCAACTGGAAAGGTTGAGCAGATGGGCTGAGAGGTGGCAAATGAAGTTTAACGTTTTCAAATGTAAAGTACTATATATGGGAAACAGCAACCCCAGAGCAACGTATCAACTCTGTGGTACTACACTGACAGAGGTAGAGAATGAAAGGGACCTGGGGGTGGTTGTGCAGGCAGATATGAAGTTCTCTGAGCAGTGCGGACGGGCTGCAAGAGTAGCTCATGGTGTATTGTCAATGATATATAGGAATTTTTCTAGCAGGGATAAGGAGGTGATTATTCCCTTGTATAAGGCAATGGTCCGGCCACACCTAAAGTACTGTATACAGGCCTGAAGGCCTCATTTCAAGAAAGATGTAGAGCTGCTGGAACGAGTACAGAGAAGGGCAACAAGATTAGTGAATGGAACAAAGGGGTGCTCTTACGAAGAAAGGCTTAAGTTTTGTTGCAAATTACAGTGTCTGGAGACTAGGCACCAGCGAGGTGATCTGATAGAGGTGTACAAAGCCTTGAATGGTTTGAGATGCTCAATGCTGAATGGATTTTTCCTCTTGCTCAGAATAATCATCTGAGAGGGCATAAATTCAAATTGAGGAAAGACAGATGTAGGATAGATGTGTGGAAATTTGCCTTTAGCCAGCGGGTGGTTGGTAGGTGGAACAGACTTCCATCGCTTGTCATGGAAGTTGATAGCCTAAATAAGTTTAAGGATCAGCTGGACAGGTATTTCGAACGAACAGAGGGGTGAAGTGGAAGTGGTTATTTTTTTATTTTTTTTACTTTATTTTTGGCTGATGCTGCATAAGCTTGCTTTCTTGCATCAAATGCCTCTACTAATGGGAATCTGAATAAGTGAAAGGATTCCATCAGAATTTAGTGTGCTCAATCCATTCAAGGCCTTATATACCCCAATCAGATCACCGCACAGGTGCCTAGTCTCCAGCCACTGCAATTTGCAGAACTTAAGCCTCTCTTGGTAAGAGGATCCCTTGATTCCCCTCACCAATCTTGTTGCCCTTCTCTGTACATGCTCAAGTACATCTACATGCTTCCTAAAATGAGGCCTCCAGACCTGTATGCAGTACTCAAGGCATGGCCTGACCATTGCCTTATACAGAGGGACAATCACCTCCTTTTCCCTGCTAGCAAAATTCCTATATATCATTGACAAAACCCCATGACCTGCCCTGGCAGCCTGTCTGCATTGCTCAGAAAACTTCATATCTGACTGCACAATTACTCCCAGGTCTTTTTCATTTTCAACCACCTTAAGTTTAGTACCACACAGTAGGTACGTTTCTCTGGGGTTACTTCTACCCATATGCAGCACTTTGAATTAGGTCGAGGTTAAACTTCAGTTACCACTTCTTATTCTTAGCCCATCTGCCCAAATTATCTAGACCCTGTTGCAGTAGCACACTGCCATATACTGTCATTAACAACCCTGCCAACCTTTGTATCATCTGCAAACTTTGACACTAAGCCTGATATACCTTTATCAATATCATTGATAAATATACAAAACAACAGAGGACCCAACACTGACCCTGTGGGACTTCACTAATAACATTAGTCCAAGAAGAGCAGCACCCATTAATTACAACCCTCTGTCTTTTCCCATTCAACCATCCTTTTATCCATTGTAGCAACTTACCCTTAATACCATTCTGCTCCAATTTGTACAATAGTCTTCCATGCTCAACAGTGTCAAAAGCTTTCCTGAAATCCAAATATATGATATCAAAATTATTTTTTGCATCCAGTTCCTTTGTAACCACATCATAATATCCTATCAAATTTGTCAGACAAGACTTTCCCTTAACAAACCCATGCTGTGTCTGAATTATTGCTGCAGTCTTGTCTAGATGATCGTGCAATGCATCTTTAACCAGTGACTCCATTATTTTACCCGGAACAGAAGTTAAACTAACTGGTCTGTAATTACTCGTGTCACCCTTCGATCCCCCTTTGTGAATTGGGGATACATTTGCAGATCTCCAGTCCGTGGGAACCTCCCCTGAGTCCAAGGATGCTCTCATAATTATGGCTAAGGGTTTGTTTAGTTGCTTTGCTGCCTCCTTTAATATAACTGAATAGATCCCATCCACCCCAGGTGCCTTTTTTATGTTTAACTTCAACAATTTCTCCTCCACTTTGCTCTCAGTTATTACAAAATCATTAATCACCCTGCTACAATTTGATAACCTGCTATTTTCAAACCTTAACTCCTCATGCATGAATGGAGATGAAAAATACTCATTCAGTTTGTTTGTTATCTGAGCAGGATCATCAACAGTCGACCCATCAATGTCAAGTGGAGCAATCAGATTCATTCCCTTCCTTTTAGAGTTTATATAAGTAAAGAAATCCTTGCTATTTTTCTTAGCATCTTTTACCAAGGATTTCTCATAATCTGCCTTCGCCTGCCTAACCTCCTTTTTTGACCTGATTACAGACTAGCTTATCCATAGGCTTCTGAGTCGCTTGATAATTTATATGCATCCCATGCATTTTTCTTCTCTGTCACGAGTCTCGTTAGTTTATTTGATAACCATTTAAGGCCTAAACCTTGAACAATATTTCTTAATAGGTATGAAACTTTTAGTAGCTTCCACGATTAATTCCTTGAGTGCTTCCCACTTAGAATTTACTATTGGTAACACCGTCAGTTGATCCCACTGTACAGAATTTAAAACTTTCTGAGACCACTGTACTCACTTTTACAAGAGCAAAAACCCTTTCCTTTGCCCCCTGATGGTAATTATATCTTTAAGTAAATCCCACATCAGTACACTGATCACTGCCACCTAGTGGTTACATTATCTGCAAATTCTTAATACACGAATGATCACGGCTGATAACCAGATCAAGAGTATTACCCTCTCTGGTTGCCTCTCGAACATGCTGCTGCAGAAAACAATCATCCAGTAAATCCACAAAAGTCTTAATAGTGTGTGAGTGACTAACCCACAAGTTCCGGTCAATATCTGGGAAGTTAAATCCCCCATTATAAGAAATTCTGATTTACTAGCCCACTCTATTTCTCTATACAATTGTTCATTGTACTCATTCAAGTCATTAGGCCTATACTAAGTAAACATAAATTATAGATCACCACAAAATTAAAAAAGATACTGTACACCTTTTTATAATGAAATAAACATAAATTTTTAAAAAAATAATAAGTTTAGTAACTTAAACCCAAATTAAATGGCACCCCTGGAACGTTGCAGCACCCTGGTTGAAAACCACTGGGTTATGACATCATTAGTCTACAAATGGATTTCACTAACTACTGAATTGTAAAAATACCAAATCTAATTTCAGTTAACAACCTATAAGAATGTTTCAAAGATGGCTAAACTTCCAGCTGAGCATAATCAAGAAGTATGCAAGAATAAAAGCTTCAAAGCCTCCAAATATGCCGCCCATGTCAACTAAAGGAAGAGTTCAAAAACATAGAATGAAAAAAAAAAAAAAAAAAAGCAAAGTTTAATAAAATCTGCTTCAAGATTTTGAGCAGCAGATTTTATTAAACTCTGAAAAATACATTTGGAATTTCCAACTGTGAAATAACGCCTATGAAAGCTTCTTCTATAACGCCTATTACTTCTAGAATTTCCAACTGTGACATAACGCCTATGAAAGCTTGTAATACTTGTCGAGCACCTCTCAAAAATGATTCCATTCCAACATTTTCGACGAGCAACGGTTTCCTTTAAACTGTTATTCCACCTCATCTGCCTTGACTGGATGTAGTGACAGAGGAGTTCATTTCTCCTTGTATGCAAATTAGAAGGCTAAGACACGGTTTCAGCCAATAGGGAATTTTCGGCCAAATTGTAAATGCTAATTTGATGATTGATTATTTGCCTCTGAGAATAGATGACAATTATTGCATTAATGTGGAGGGATGTTCTTCAATGAAGACATGGAATGTGATGAAATGAGTGAAGCTATACCTATTGAAAAAAAAAGTTTAGTCACTCAACAACAAATGCTTTTGTGGACCGATGACAAATATTTACAAATAGCTCCTGGTGAAAGAAATGTTCCACAAAGTTTACTTTTTTGATGAACATGACGAAGAATTGTCCTTTCCTAGAATTTTCTCTTGGTCAGTATTGAGGTTCCTTAACAAATCTCCAGTTCTTAGTCTCATAGAAATGAGACTAAGAACTGGAGATTCGTTAAGTTGCTTTTAAAACTGTCTGAAAAGACACTAAGCTTACCAAAAAACGTCAACTGCATTGAAAATAATTGTGTTTTTGAAATAGATTCCTAATTCAACTTATTACGGGACACAATGTAAAAGAGATCTGTTTGCGATGATCAGACAATTGAGTAAACCTACGTTCTTCTTGACTTTGAGTGCAAGCAAAATCGGCTAGCATAAATTGCAAAAAATTTTTTTATACAAATTTAAACATGACAGTTTAGATATATCTGACAAGCGAGCAGAAGTTCTTCATTTTATGGAAAAGGAGACATTAGTTAATGAAGATGCGATAATGTGCAAGATTCTTTTTAATAAATGCGATTCTTTTTTGGTTTATCATCATAACCCTGCTTTCTGACAGAATCATTCTTCTTACAGTAGATCAAGATATAATCTCAAGAAAAATCACTGCGGGAGTTCCCCAAGGCAGAGTCCTCTCCGGAGCATTATTTACTGCAGTAATCATTTCGTTTGTGCAACAGAGAGAAGATACAATATGTTATATCTTCTCTAAATGTTATATCTTTTCATTGACATTTATATCTAAATGTCAATGAAAAGATCGATTGAGAGTTACACAACTTAGGATCTACCTCCAATTTGGACTACTGATTAACCCTGCAAAATCAGCCCAAATTGTCTTTTCTTTGAAGCATCAACTTTCTCTAGATGGGATTCTCCTTCCAGTGGCCTATACATATGGACTTGGGAGTCTTCTTCAATTACAAACTGACCTTGAATCCCCACATAGACAAGCTCATAACAAAATTCTGCAAAATGTGCTGGACTACCAAACAACAACTGCTCCATGTTAAGGATTTGTCAAGGATCTGGATGTGACTCGTCAATACGTATACACCTCTGCATCTATATACACCTGGGCATCTGCAGCCCCTACCAACATCAAGCGCATGTACTCCTCCAAATACTGGCTCCTTTGTTGGATTACACATAAACATCATAGTCCACCCCAGCAAAGAACAATTGCATTAAAATTTACCCAACTTCCAAATCTTGTAATGGAAAGACGCCTTGTCCTAACTGCCAAAATGACTACCGGAATAATCTGAGCCAAACATATGGGAATTCTGCAGTTGGAGAATCTCTCAACCCACACTGAGGCCAGTTCCCACACTTATAGCCAACTCCAATAGACTAGCCCTTAGGGATAATTTTCTTCTTAGGCAGGTGCCCAATCACAGTCCAGCAATCAATGGCAACTTCTACAAATTTGCCAAGAATCGGAAATACAGAGCTATATCCTTGAGGGCCTACCCTCAACTAGGCAAACTGTACAGTAATGTGGGCAGTATAATAAAGTCAAAAAATATATCTTTATGAATATAATGTAAATAATTTAACTGAAACTTCTGTTGTTGGCTCTGGGGGATGAACACAAATCTTCATGTGGGCCACATTTCCCAAGGCCTTTGCCCACCACCCAATGCAAAGCCCCTGGCTTTGTTGCTGATGCGAAGGATACATTGTATACATCCTTTTGTCTACAATAAAGATTATAATAATAATAATTTATGAAAATCAAAAACAATAGTGGTCCTAATACTGATCCTTCGGGAACCCCACTTTTACATCAACCCAATCTGAGCTGCTTAGAGGGAATAGATGTGAAGCAAATAATTACAGAGAACATATACGAGAGTACAACTCTGCATTGGCATTTACATCAATGGGTGCAGATATTAAATCACTGCCTGGAAATGGTCCATACTGTTTTAGAATATATGGCCAGATTTACCATTTGGTCTCGCCGCTATATCCAAAATGAGGCAAATAAGCCAGGATATGGACAACTTGATATTTTTGATTCTGTTGAAGCAACACAACAAAATGGCTTGAAAAACAATGGTTTGATTGTTTTTCAAGATGCTGTGACAAGTTAACCCATTTTCTGAGTCATATAAACAAATGCATCAGATATCCCAGGCCAATCCAGCAATGAATGTGCACATGGTATTTATAGAAGACCCAGACTTAGATAAGAGATGATATAATGCACCTATGTCCAAAATGGGTTGCTGCAATATTTGTTGGAGAAGACTGAACCACCTGCAAATAGAGACATATGCTATATCCCACAGGTAACTGCTGTAGAATTATATCATAAAACTTGTAGAACTGCTTGACAACACTCTCAAGCTGGATCTTTTTGGTACTGCGATAGCCTTTATCTACGTGATAGAGTTCCAGAAACGTGGACTACTACATGCGCACATACTCCTCACTCTGTCTACAGATTCTAAAATATGCACAAAGGATGACATTGACAGTTGTAAGTGCAGGGCTACCATGCTTAAAAACAAATCCAAAGTTGTTTGAATTCGTCACAAAGTGCATGCTACATGGTCCCTGCAGCACACTCAATGCACGATCTCCGTGCACGAAAGGTGTATGCAATAAGGGATTTTCGAAAGAGTTCATAGATACAACAGAAGAGAATGTTAATGGCTATCCGATATATATAAGAGAAGAGAAGGACCTGCTGTTAAAGCAGGACGTGGACAATAGATGGATTGTACCTTATAATCCATGGCTGTTGAAGAAATTCTATGCCCACATTAATGTGAAAGTGTGTGCCTCTGTGAAGAGTGTAAAGTACCTCTATAAATACATTTATAAAAAGGTCATGATGCAGCATCTGTACAATTATAGAAGGAAGGTACCAATGGTAGTTTGGTCTCTGATGAAATTCAAACTTATTTAGATGGACAGTACATTAATGCACCTGAAGCATTGTGTTTGATTGAGTTTCCGACGTCAGAGAAGTCGCACTCCATTATAAGATTGGCAGTGCACCTACCTGATCAACAGCAAGTGATCTTCCAAGAGGACTTGGAGTGGGAAATGTCTACAGACTACGCTTGAGGCATGGTTTGAATTAAACAGAACAGATGTGCAAGAAATGCTATTAAATTACACAGAGATACCAAAGTACCTATGTATTTGAGGAAAAAAAAAAAAAAAATTCAGGGAAATGGAAACATAGGCAAATAGGTGGAGATGGTGTCATTGGACTAATGCCTGTTGTAAGCGTTCGAGATAGCAAGCACTACTATCTACGCATGATTCTTACAAGAGTTGCAAGTTTTGAGCATTTGTGAACAGTCAATGGGCAACTGTGAAACATTTCAGCAAGCTTGCAGAGAACATGGACTTTTTAAAGGAGACAGGATATGGCATGACACACTTTCCGTGGCAATCAAGGCATACACACCAAGTTATATATGCTTACTGTTTGCAATGATATGTGGATTTGGAGAACCACAAGAACCTTAACTATGGGAAAGACAAGCAGGGCATAAGTGAACATTTCATAAGATGTTATTCTGAAGAAACTGGCCCTCTATGTTTTTGCAGAAATAAACAAAATGTTGAAAAATTATGGTCTGAGCCTTCGAAAAGTGCATCTACCAGCTGATGAAATGATGACAGCACTTCTGCATTTACAATAATTTGACATTTTGAATAAGTCAAAGTGATTGCAAATACAGAAAAATTAAACAATGCAACTTCAAATGAAAGTTATACTACTAGGCAGACACTTCAAGCAAGTCCTACTAGTGATACTACGAGGCTCAAGATCTCTAATGGTTGCCAGTTGTATAAAGAAACATAGGCCATGGACCCAATTCCGTGTACTGAAACTTACACGTAATATGCAAACAACAGCAAGCAAGAAGGAATTTTTGGACTGTCTATTAGAAGTAGGTGATGGAAGAAGTGGTGCAACTATAATTTGCTTACAGCCTGTTTTTCATAAAATTGTATAAAGAAACATCAGCCATGGACCCAATTCCATGTTTTTTTTTTTTTTTTTTGTTTGTTTTTTTTATGTAAACCCCAAACACGAGAGGTATTAGAACCTATAGTACTTAGTACCATGCTTGGGTTGGAGGTTGAGAAGACGAAAGAAGATATTTGTTGACATTGGACTTGAACTTCTGTAGACTGTAATTTTCATAGGAAATATGTATGAAGGAAGGTTGTTCCAGAAAACGGCAGTATTTTTTTTTTTTTTTTTTTGGTAGTTGTTGGCGCATCGGCTTCTGTGGCCATAATGCACCTCCCAAGGTTTTTTGCAGTACTTTAATCCAAGCCCCCAGGCGGGGTTCGAGTCCACGACCTTAGGGTTGCCAGGCAGGCACTTTACCGACCCGGCTAGCCCAGTCGGCAACAGTGCCCATGGAAGTATCTGTAGAAGAGGCATGCAGCAGAAACAGTACGTCTATGAGACAGCGAGTGGAGAGAGACTGTTCGAGATGAACCATTAATTAACCTAACTGCCCTCTTCTGAATGGAATCAAGCAGCCTGAGAGAGGTTTTGGGAGCACCATCCCAGATGTGGGAACAATATTCCATGGTAGGACAGATTTGCGATTTATACAGAGTGAGCAGCTGTTTGGAAGAAAAGTAATGCCGAGAGTGAAAGAGAAAACCAAGTTTTTTTTAAATGCAGAGGAAGCAATATTTGTAATGTGCTTGTGCCAAGAGAGATTATGGATAGGATTTCCAGTCAATGGAAAAAGGTCATTAATATACAAGAGGAAAAGAGTGGGAGAAAGAATTGAACCTTGGGGAACACCGGCATTAGCGGAGAAGTTAGAAGATAGAGAGCTATCTACCATAACCCTCAGTGAGCGATCAGAGAGAAAACTGGATAACCAATTACTAAAAACAGTTGGCAAACCAGAGGTTTGGCATAAAGGTCTTCTAAACTTGTTTAACTCTGCCATGGATGGTCCCAAGCCCGGCTGCGAAAGGAGGAGGGTGGTCATCCTGCTGAAATGACCAGAACCGGGAAACAGGGGAAACTAGGCAAGAAACCGCATGAAATTCGGAACAAGCTCTTACAACAATGTTACCGCATCCGGGGTAGCCGATGCGCCAGCACTGGGGACCCAGGGTACTGGTGTGAAGTGGATCACTGGCCACAGCAATAAGCTTACTATGCCGAAAAGGACAATTAACATTGGCGAATGGAATGTTCGAACTGGGCACCACATTGGACAAAAGGAAATCATTGCCCAAGAACTACTTAGGTGCAAGATATCAATCGCGGCATTATCCGAATTAAGACTCACCGGGTCTGGAACGATGATCATCCAACCACCAGCACCTAATGAAGCGGTTATGCTATTCTACTCTGGTGGTGAGAAACGAGAAGCAGGAGTGGGCTTTATGGTCGATGCTCAGGCCACCAGTAGTGTGATCGCTTTCCAACCAATATCGGACCGCCTGGCAGTCCTTTCTGTCAAGGGCACCATCAAGACCCATATTATCTCCGCCTATGCGCCAACTGAGACTAGCCTGGACCCGACCAAGAATGACTTCTACAACCAGCTCCAACATACGCTGGATTCAATTCCGCAGACAGAAGTGATCATCCTCGCAGGGGACTTTAATGCCCATATTGGCGTGGACAGATCTGGTTGGGAAACAACAATGGGCAAGTTTGGCATTGGGAAGATCAATGACAACTGCTTACGTTTGTTGTCCTTTGCCGCATCTAACAACCTGATCATTGGAAACAGCCATTTCCAGCACCCTCAAAAACATCAACTTACATGGCGAAATCCATCTGGCAAGGACTCAGCAATCCTGGACTACATTTTGATCAATGCCAGATTTCGCTCATCACTCATGGACGTTCGTGCCATGAGGGGACCTGATTGCGGATCTGATCACTACCTCATCCGGGCTAAGGTGCAGCTCAAATTATGGCATGCAAAAAGATCATCTCGGTCAGCCAAGCTGGACTGGAGGCAGCTAATGAATGCTGCCAACAAACAGGCATATCAGATCGCCCTATCCAACTGCTTCGAGATGCTGGCTGTGCCCGAGGATATAAATGAAGAAAAGCAGATCTCTGATGCCATCCTGGAATGTGCCAAGCCCCTATGTCCACCTGCCCGACGTCGAACGCAACCATGGATATCAGACGAGTGCCTCGACCTCGTGGACAAACGGAAACAGGCAAAGTTGGTCGACTTTGAACGGTACCGGCAGCTAAACCGAGAAGTCCGACAAAGAATGACAGCAGAAAGAGAAGCATACTGGAACCAAGTGGCAGACGATCTTGAAGTGGCGGCATCCAAAAACGAGTACCGCACTCTCTACCGCACCCTCAGATGTCTGAGTGGAAAGACCAAATTGACTAGTGACAACATCAAGAATGCTGATGGGACCTTCGTGCGATCACCATCTGAACGCCTGCAACGGTGGAGTGAATTCTTCAAAGCTTTGTATAATCACGACCCACCTCAGGGACCGCCAGCAACAGCACTCTCGATCGACCCCCCTGAGGTCTCCATGGTCGATGTTGAGCCTACAGTAGAAGAAGTGAAAGCAGCCATACAATCCCTGAAGAATGGCAGGGCACCAGGAGTGGACCAAGTCACCACAGAAGCGATCAAAGCCGGGGGAGATGTACTGCTTCGCCGACTACACTCACTCCTCAAAACCATCTGGTGCACTGAACAAATTCCGTTAACATGGAGGTAAGCCATTATCGTACCGATCCACAAGAAAGGTGATAACCGGGACTGCAAGAACTACCGTGGCATCAGCCTCCTTTCCATCATCGGAAAGGTCTTTATGAAGATCATCCAGTCAAGACTGCAAAAACATCGCGAGCAAACCAGTCGAGAAGAACAGGCAGGATTTAGACCCGGGCGAGGATGCTGTGATCAAATCTTTGCCATTCGTCAGCTGATGGAGGAGAGGATCCGGTGTGGACAGCGAACCGTCATTGTTTTCATTGACTAAGTCTGCTTTCGACTGTGTCCACCGGCCTGCCTTATGGAAACTACTAGAGGTTGAACATGTACCTCGAAAAGTCATCACACTCCTCCAAACTGCATACAAAGGTTTAACCAGCCAGGTGCGCATCCAGAACGATTTATCTGAGGAATTTACCATCCAAACTGGAGTCCACCAAGGGGATGTAGCCTCCCCATTGCTTTTCAACATCGTGGTCGACGCCATTATGAGGCAAGCATTCAGAAACAGACAGGGCATACAATATGACAAGGATCACTATGTGACTGACCTGATGTTTGCTGATGATAGTGCTATCCTTGCCGGTAACGACGCTGAAGCCACGGACATCCTCTACGACATTGCCCGCATTGCCCGGCCATACGGTTTGAAGATCAATGCTGGTAAGACAAAGGCCCTGACAACAGATGGGTCGCAAGCCACCATCTATCTCGAAGGCGTCCAGATCGAGCAAGTGCAGGACTTGAAATACCTTGGGTCGCTGGTCCAGGAGAAGAAAGTTGCATCCACCAATGGAAATCCACAGCAGAATTGTACAGGCGGCCACTGCGTTCGCCTCGCTCAAATGGTGTCTGTGGAAGACCAACATTTCCACAAAGACTAAAATCCGACTCTTCCGGGCTTTGATCCTGCCCATTCTTCTTTACGGATCGGAAACATGGATTTGCCTCAAGTTAGATTTGAACAAACTTGAGGTATTCCAAATGCGATGCCTGCGGCAGATCTTGGGCATCTCTCTTCGCGACCGCATCACTAATGATACCATTCGCGCCAGATGCCAACAGCAACCAACCATTGCCGACCAAATCCAGAAGCGAAGGCTCAGATGGTTTGGCCACGTATGTAGAATGGGCATGAACAGAATACCATCCACACTCCTTTGGAGACAACGACCCACCCAATGGAGCATCCAACGGACCGCGCCTAGGAAAACGTGGGCCAAGCAAGTGGAAGATGACTTGAAGAGCCGACGTCTCGACCTTAACCAGGCCAGGACTGAAGCCATGGATCGTAAGGTATGGAAGAACATCACAGAGCAAGTCCGAAACCCTGCGGCACCTACAGCAGCATACTGGTTGCGTGGCCAACCGCCTCCCCCAGCTGCCAGCTAAGGACCAAAGAAGAAGAAGAAGAAACTTGTTTAGAAGACCTTTATGCCAAACACAATCGAAAGCCTTTGAGACGTTAAGAGCAACTACTTGTGTTTCACCGAACCTTTCCATTGAACTTGTCCATAAATGGGTAACATAAGCAAGAACATCAGTACACTGTGACGATAGTGGATCGACACTGACAGAATACATACTGGCAATCATTGATCAGACAGAAGGTTTCTAGGTAGTTTAAAATTTGGCAATTAATTGATTTCTCCATTACTTTAGAAAGAGTAATGGAGAAATGCAATGGGACGATAACTGGATGGGAGGGATTTGTTACCCTTTTTAGGAACTGGCTGGATATGAGCAAATTTCCAAGCAGAAGGAAAAACACCTTTGGAATAAGAATGTGAAAAAAAGATGGCAAAGAATAGTAGTAAGTTAAGGGGCACAGGTTTTGAGAACTACTATTGTGACCTGGAGCTTTCTTAGCATCAAGATTTGTCAAAATCCTTCTGACATCCTTTTGACGGAAGACCACAGGAGGCATTGAATGGAGCGTTTGGGAATGGAGTCCCTCAGGGTTCAGTATTGGGGCCTTTATTGTTTTCTGTATTTATAAATGATATTGATGATGGTATATCAGGCTTAATGTCCAAGTTTGCAGACGATACGAAGGTTGGCAGGGTTGTCAAGGACACTACTGACACTATGCTGCTGCAACAGGATTTGGAAAGGTTGAGCAGATGGGCTTCGAGGTGGCAAATGAAGTTTAACATTGACAAATGTAAAGTACTACATATGGGAAACAGCAACCCCAGAGCAATGTATCAACTCTGTGGTACTACACTGACAGTGGTAGAGAATGAAAGGGACCTGGGGGTGGTGGTGCAGGCAGATATGAAGTTCTCTGAGCAGTGCAGACGAGCTGCAAGAGTAGCTCATGGTGTATTGTCAATGATATATAGGAATTTTTCTAGCAGGGATAAGGAGGTGATTATTCCCTTGTATAAGGCAATGGTCAGGCCACACCTAGAGTACTGTATACAGGCCTGGAGGCCTCATTTCAGGAAGGATGTAGAGCTGCTGGAACGAGTACAGAGAAGGGCAACTAGATTGGTGAATGGGACAAAGGGGTTCTCTTACGAAGAAAGGCTTAAGTTTTGCAAATTACAGTGTCTGGAAACTAGGTACCAGCGGGGTGATCTGATAGAGGTGTACAAAGCCTTGAATGGTTTGAGCATGCTCAATGCTGATGGGATTCTTCCTCTAGCTCAGAAAAATCACCTGAGAGGGCATAAATTCAAATTGAGGAAAGACAGATGTAGGATAGATGTGCGGAAATTTGCCTTTAGCCAGCGGGTGGTTGGTGGGTGGAACAGACTTCCATCCCTTGTCGTGGAAGTTGATAGCCTAAATAAGTTTAAGGCTCAGCTGGACAGGTATTTCGAACGAACAGAGGGGTGAAGTGGAAGTGGATATTTTTATTTATTTATGTTACTTTTTTTTTTTTTTTTTTTTTTGGCTGATGCTGCATAAGCTTGCTTTCTTGCATCAAATGCCTCTACTAATGCTAATGCTAATGGTGGGATGTGCTTTACCAAGATCATTAATACACGAGTTGGAAGAAAAATGGGATGCTAGAAGGTCAGCTTTATCCTTGGCTGAAGTGACAACAGAACCATCTGGTTTGGACAGAGGTGGGAGCAGAGATGGGCAAAAGTTGCAGCCAATAGCTTTGGAAAGAGTCCAAAATGCTCGGCTACGATTAGGACAAGGAGCAAGTTTTCTACTCTTAACCTCTTCAAAATCTAATTTGGACTGATTAATAACTGCTTTACAATTGTTGCAAGCTTTGATGAAGGCAGAAAATGAAACTGAAGAATTAGAAACAAGCCAATTAGATTATGATCATTCTTCTCTTGAACAGCCTTAGCACATTTATTGGAAAATGAAGGTTTAGATAAAGGACAAGATTTTAAAGTGGAGTATGGTACAAAGGATTCCATTCCTGCAAGGATAATTTCATTGACACGATCTGAGCAAATTCATCAGAAGTTTTAAAACAGTAATCCGACCAAGGAAAAGAAATCTTGCAGGTCATCCCATTTTGCATTCTTGTAATGCCAAACAACAAGAGGTTGGGAATAGCCATGAGATAAAGGTTCTGAAACTTACACGTAATATGCAAACAATAGGAAGCAAGAAGGAATTTTCAGACAATTAGAAGTAGGTGATGGAAGAAGTGGTGCAACTATAAGTTTGCTTACAGCCTGTTTTTCAAACACTCAAGACACTCTAGAAAAACTATGGTGGTATTAACTTCAACTGTTACAGCTCAGCAACTCAATGGCAGAGCAATACTAAGTGTTACTAATGAGGATTCTTTGGAACTGAACAACAAAGTTTTAGACTATACCGGGAAATGATTGTTTACAAAAGTGTCAATATTGTAACATCTAGCAAAGTCAGCATCTGGCATACCCTGAAGAATTTCTCAACGGCTTAATACCAACAGGAATGCCTCCTCATGAGCTAAAAACTGAAAGTAGGTACTGTAATCATACTACAACAGAATCTTATGCCATTAAGGGGACTCTGCAATGAAACAAGATTGATAATTATGCATCTACAAAGACACATACTAGAGGCTCATATAATAGATGGATTGAACTTAGATGCTGTTCTCATACTGCGAATACCTCTTATTCCATCAACAAATATGCCTTTCAAATTCAAAAGAAGACAGTTTTCCATACGTTTAGCAATTTTGATGACCATCAACAAGTCGCAGGGACAGACTTTGAAAGAATATGCTTATTCCTTCCAAAAACTGCATTCATTCAGGGGAAACTATATGTTGGTCTCTCAAGAGATCAATGGATTCATTACGTGTTGTATCTGAGAACGAAATTTTTAATTGTGTTTATAATGAAATTTATGAATGAATAAATAAAGTGTGTTGATATTTAATTAATAACCTTTAAGATATGATGCTGATGGCATATGTTAGTATATACAACACACACAAATAAACTGTGATTATGTAAAAAAAAAAAGTAAAATATCAACTAACATAGGCATCTCCATTCGCATAACCAGCTACATGTTGCCCATTACATAATATACGTGAGAAAAATTGTGACACAATCACCCTACCTTCTGGCATGAATTATACTGAGAATCCAGATATGTTTTGTTTACCTCTGAAACATCATCATCAGCCATTTTCAATCCACTGCACGATGAAGGCTTCTCCAGCAACTTTCCAGTTCCTTCTGTTTTGTGCAATGGCCATCCATTTACTACCCACAAACTCATGAATTTCATCTATCCATCTCCGCCGTTGTCTTCCAGGTTTTCTTCTATCTCCTCTTGGGTACCATTCTGTTATTTTCTTAGTCCATCTGTCTTCATGAGTTTGCTGCCTAATCCATGTGTTTCTCTTCTTATCTAACAGTCTGATTCCCAATATAATTCTTTCCATTCTTCGCTAGGTAGTTCTCAGCTTCTCTTCCATTCTTTTGGCGAGTGCCCAAGATTCACTTAAATAAGTCATGGTGGGGAGTATACATTGGTTCATTAATTTATGTTTCAGATAAACTGGGATATTGCTCTTCAGTATGTGACATTTCCTGAATGCTATCCATCCAAAATTTATCCTTCTCTTGACTTCCAGCCATTTATCATTATTACAGCTAATAACTTGTCCCAGATAAGAATATGACTCCACCTTTTCAATTACTGCTCCTTCAATCATTATGTCCCTTTCTGTGGCACACTTGTTCATCATTACTTTTGTTTTAGACATATTCATCTTTAGTCCAAAATCCTTACTAACTCTGTACTAACTGATTAAGATTTTTCTCCGATTCTTTGTGGTCATAAGAATTGGGATCCAATTAATTCTTATGATCACAATGTCATTGCAAATCTTAAATTGTTTAGGTACTCTCCATTCACATCAACTGCTTTCTGCAACCAGTGTAATTTTCTGAAAGCTTCCTCAAGGGCAGCAGTAAACAGCTTGGAAGATATTGTCTCCTTGTCCAACTCCTTTCTCGATTTTAAATTTGCTGCTGTCTTTGTCTGGTCTAATAAAAGGAGGTAGCGTTCTCATATACAGTGGATTCCGGTTATTTGGGCCACTGGTTAATCGGGGCAGCCGTTTATTTGGGGCAAATCTTAAAAAATAAAAACCAATCGAGAAAATAGCTAGGGTTTACTTTGCTTAATTCGGACAAAATGCCGTTTAATCGGGGCAGGAGACCTCAGCACTGGAGGTTAACACTACGATTGTCTCCGACCATACCACGTAGTTCGGTTGGATTTCTGGAGGTCACAACCATAAAACAATTAGCAGTCACTCGTTTATTGGGCTTTTCTGTTAGTGCAATCTATCATAAACGGACAGTAAACTCGATCTTATTGAATTTGCAGTAATATCAACAGCTGGAATTCTGTGGGTTATGGTAAAATGTGTTTACACTTCCATGGAATCTTCAATCATATAAAAAAAATAATTTTCAGAATCTTCTCTTCATTCCTATTTTTAAAGCTTCGTAATTTGTTACTATCTTCTCACTTGCACGTGTTGTGTTACTTGCAATTTGTGTGTGCCGTGTTCTTGATTGCTTATCTTTTTACTGTTTTAAATTTTAACCCCCACCCACAAATGTCAGTGAACAGAAATGTCAACTATTTAGTATGTACATATAACAGTACGTATTAATTATTCCGATTATCACGTATATTCTTCCGATTTTCACGTATCATTTAATTTTTTAATTGGTAAGTAATAAAGAGTAAATTTGTGCTTAATATATCTTTACTTTTATAGCCTGTGGATAATATTCTTCCTATTTTTGCTAATTGGAATCGCTGTTTAATAGAATTATAATTCAGTTCACAAATGTGATCACAATGACCGGCACTTACTACACATCATATAATGAACGGTACTTTACTGTGGCGAGTTCGTCGTAACGTGATTTGATTGTACAGCGAACTAATTGTAAGGGGGGGGTTAAATTGTATTTTTGTGAAACTCCGAAGTTTCACATTAAACTATTTATGTGAAACTTCGGATAATTGGGGCAGCCGCTTAATCGGGCCAATATGCACTAGTCCCAAATAACTGGAATCTACTGTATTTTCTTCAAAATCATAATATATGGGGTATCTATGCCTTGTCTTCCCAGAGCCAGAAATATTGCCTTATGCTGTATGGAGTCAGATGCCTTTTCATAATCCACAAATGCCAACATAATTGTGATTTATATTCATTTGCTTTCTCCATTAGCTGTGATATTATGTGAAGGTGATCCATAGTATAGAATTCTGTCCTAAAGCTAGCTTGCTCTTTTGGTTGATTCTCATCAAGTATTCTTTCTAATCTGTTAGTAATGACCCTTGTGAATAACTTGTAGATGTGGGATAACAAGCTAATTGGTCTATAATTTCCAATTTATCTCCTTTCTTATGCAGCAAAACTATGATTGCATTATTCCACTGCTTAGGTGTCACACCTTTTCTGCATTTTGTGAAGAGCTTTGCCAGTTTTTGTGTTATGTCTCTTCCTCCCAATTTTAACAACTCTACTGTAACTTCATCTTCCCCTGGGGCTTTGATTCTTCAACATCTGTTCTACCTCATCAGGAAGAATATCGGTATTAGCATTAGCATTAGTAGAGGCATTTGATGCAAGAAAGCAAGCTTATGCAGCATCAGCCAAAAAAAAAAAAAAAAAAAAAAAAAGTAACATAAATAAATAAAAATAACCACTTCCACTTCACCCCTCTGTTCGTTCGAAATACCTGTCCAGCTGAGCCTTAAACTTATTTAGGCTATCAACTTCCACGACAAGGGATGGAAGTCTGTTCCACCCACCAACCACCCGCTGGCTAAAGGCAAATTTCCGCACATCTATCCTACATCTGTCTTTCCTCAATTTGAATTTATGCCCTCTCAGGTGATTTTTCTGAGCTAGAGGAAGAATCCCATCAGCATTGAGCATGCTCAAACCATTCAAGGCTTTGTACACCTCTATCAGATCACCCCGCTGGTGCCTAGTTTCCAGACACTGTAATTTGCAAAACTTAAGCCTTTCTTGGTAAGAGAACCCCTTTGTCCCATTCACCAATCTAGTTGCCCTTCTCTGTACTCGTTCCAGCAGCTCTACATCCTTCCTGAAATGAGGCCTCCAGGCCTGTATACAGTACTCTAGGTGTGGCCTGACCATTGCCTTATACAAGGGAATAATCACCTCCTTATCCCTGCTAGAAAAATTCCTATATATCATTGACAATACACCATGAGCTACTCTTGCAGCTCGTCTGCACTGCTCAGAGAACTTCATGTCTGCCTGCACCACCACCCCCAGGTCCCTTTCATTCTCTACCACTGTCAGTGTAGTACCACAGAGTTGATACGTTGCTCTGGGGTTGCTGTTTCCCATATGTAGTACTTTACATTTGTCAATGTTAAACTTCATTTGCCACCTCGAAGCCCATCTGCTCAACCTTTCCAAATCCTGTTGCAGCAGCATAGTGTCAGTAGTGTCCTTGACAACCCTGCCAACCTTCGTATCGTCTGCAAACTTGGACATTAAGCCTGATATACCATCATCAATATCATTTATAAATACAGAAAACAATAAAGGCCCCAATACTGAACCCTGAGGGACTCCACTAATAACATTAGTCCACGACGAGCAGTGTCCATTGATTACCACTCTCTGTCTTCTCCCCCTCAACCACCCCTTTATCCATAGCAGCAATTTGCCTCCAATGCCACACTGCTCCAATTTGTGCAGCAGTCTTCCATGTGCAACAGTATCAAAAGCCTTTCTAAGATCCAAGTATATAATATCAAAGTTATTCCCTGCATCCAGTTCTTTTGTGACTGCATCATAGTATCCAATCAAATTGGTCAGGCAAGACTTCCCCTTAACAAAACCATGCTGTGTCCTAGCTATAACTGAAGTCTTGTCTAGATGATCCTGCAGTGCTTCTTTCACCAGTGCCTCCATTAATTTTCCGGGAACAGAAGTTAAACTCACAGGTCTATAATTACTTGTGTCAGCCTTTGATCCCCCTTTGTGAATTGGGGTCACATTTGCACATCTCCAGTCAATGGGTACCTCCCCTGAGTCCAAGGAAGCTCTCATAATTATGGCTAAGGGTTTGCTTACCTCCTTTGCTGCCTCCTTTAATATAACTGGATAGATCCCATCCACCCCAGGTGCCTTTCTTGTGTTTATCTTCAACAATTTCTCCTCCACTTTGCTCTCAGTTATTACAAGATTCTCTAGCTTACTGCTAGAGTTGAATACACTTCTGGCATTCCCCTCGCTGAATAACTCCTCATGTGTGAATGTCGATGCAAAATATTCATTTAGTTTGTTAGCTACCCGAGCAGGGTCATCAACAGTTGACCCATCGATCTCAAGTGGACCAATCTGATTCATCCCCTTCCTTCTAGAGTTTACATAAGTAAAGAACTCTTTGCTGTTTTTCTTCGCATCCCTTGCCAAGGATCTCTCGTAATCTGCCTTCGCCTGCCTAACCTCCTTTGTAACTTGGTTACAGATCAACTTGTATCTATCATAGGCGTCCGTGTCACGTGTTAATTTGTATGTATCCCATGCATTTTTCTTCTCTGCCATATGCCTCATTAGTTCATCTGACAACCATTTAGGCCTAAACCTTGAACAATATTTCTTAGTTGGTATGTAAAGCCTAGTAGCTTCCACGATAAGTTCTTTGAATGCTTCCCATTTTGAATTTGCTGTTGGCAATATCATCAGTTGATCCCACTGTATAGAATTTAAATACTGTCTCAGTCCATTGTAGTCGCCTTTACGAAAGCAATACCCCTTCCCTTTACCCCTAATGGTAGTTACCTCTTTGAGTAACTCCCACTTCAGCACACTGTGATCACTGCCACCAAGTGGTTCATTTATCTGCAGATTCTTAATGCATGAAGAATCACTACTGATAATCAAATCAAGAGTATTACTCCCTCTAGTTGCCTCCCGAACATGCTGATGTAGAAAACAATCATCCAATAAATCCACAAAAGCCTTGCTACTGTGTGAGTGACCAGCCCCCAAATTCCAGTCAATATCTGGGAAATTAAAATCCCCCATTATAAGACTAATGTAACGTATGTCGTATGTGTTGCTAATTTGCGATCCATCTTCCTCACTCCTGGCATCATTCCCTCGCTCCTTGTACAATTCTCTATAGTAGTCTTCTGCTATTTGAATTATGCCTTCTCTGCTATTTATAAGTACACCATCGCTATTCTTCAGTTTCAGTATCATTTGTCTTTCTGTATTACTGCTCATGGCTGCTGATTTAAGTCCTTTATTTTCCCTTAATGCTTGTTCTACTTTTCTTGTGTTAAATCTTCTTATGTCCTCTCTGAGCCTCTTTCTAATGGCTTTGCATAACTCAGTATACTCAAATTTTGTCCTTGTCAATGTTTATCTTGCTCTTCCTTCGGTTCATCATAACAAGTGATTCTTGACTAATTTTTGATTCTTTTTCCCTATAAGTTTCTTGGGCTTTATCACTTTCAGAAAGTTGTAGTATTCCTCATTGATATCTTGGTCCTGAGCAGTCTACAGAAACTCAAACTTGTTCTTAAGTTACAGTACATACTGCTCTTTCTCCTCTTCTGTTATCTCAAAGACCTTCATATTATTTACTAGAATCAGTTTTTTTCCTTTCCTTTATCTATATCAAGTGTGCATCTTACCATTCTGTGATCACTTCCAACATTTATCTTATTCAGGACAGTAACATCATTCACGATATATCTTCTGTTAGTGAGGAAGAAGTTGATTTCATCGTCACTAACAGAAATGAGGTGACCTGTGAAACAACACTATCTTAAATCTATAAAAAGGTAAGATACCGAAAACAAAGTATTGTGGCATTCAACTAGCATGACCTCGCACAGATTGTTCATTTACCTACCAGATACTGGACAATCCTAACCATACAGCCCTTGATCTTTTTCTCGCAAACAACCCGTCTAAATACACGGTCAATGTTAATGGTCCTTTAGGCACCTCAGATCACAACTTGGTGATTGTCTCTTCTCCAATGGAGCCTTTATCTCATGGCTATTCCCAACCTCATGTTGTTTGGCATTACAAGAATGAAAAATGGAATGACTTGTGAGATTTCTTTTCTTCCTTTCCTTGATCGGATTACTGTTTCAAAACTCCTGATGTCAACATTTGCTCAGATCATTTCAGTTAAATTATTCTTTTAGGACTGGAATCCTTTATTCCACACTCCACCTTAAAATCTCTTCCTTTATCTAAAACTTGGTATTCCAATAAATGTGCTAAGGCTGTCCAAGAAAAGAATGTTGCATATCGGAAGTGGCTTGTTTCCAAATCTTCAGTTTCCTTTTCTGCCTACGCAGAGCTCGTAACAATTGTAAAGCAGTTATTAATCAGTCCAAACTAGATTTTGAACAGGCTAAGAGTAGAAAACTTGCTTCTTGCCCTTCTAAGCATTCTGGTCTCTTGCCAAAGCTATTGGCCACAACTTTTGCACATCTCTGCTTCCACCTCTGTCAAAACCAGATGGTTCTATTGTCACTTCAGCCAAGGATAAAGCTGATCTAATAAGCATCCCATTTTCCTCCAACTTGTATTAATGACCTTGGTAAAACACTTCCCACCATTCCCAGCACGCTCCAATGCCTCCTGTCATGTGGATATCCGAAGGATTTTGCCGAATTTTGATGCTAAGAAAGCTCCAGGTCCTGATGGTATTTCTCCACTTGTTCTCAAACCTGAACTTACTCCTGTTCTTTGCCACCTTTTTTTCACTTTCCTATTCCAAAGGAGTTTTTCCTTGTGCTTGTAAATTTGCTCATATCCAGCCAGTTCCAAAAAAGGGTGACAAATCCCTCCCATCCAATTACTTCTAAAGTAATGGAGAAATCAATTAACTGCCAACTCTTAAACTATCTAGAAACCTTCCATCTGATCAACGATCGCCAGTGTGGATTCTGCTAATGTCGATCCACAGCTTATGTTACCCATTTATATACAAATTCAATGGAAAACTTGAGTGAAACACAAGCAGTTATGAATAAATAAATAAAGAAACTATCTTGACATCTCAAAGGCTTTCGATCACATTTGACATAAAAGCCTTCTAAACAAGCTTCCATCTTACGGTCTGCCAACTGATTTTTGTAATTGGTTACCCAGTTTTTTCTCTGACCACTCGCTGAGGGTGATGGTCGATGGCTCTCTGTCTTCCAACTTCTCCACTAATGCTGGTGTCCCCCAAGGTTCAGTTCTTTCCCCCACTCTTTTCCTCTTGTATATTAATGACCTTCTTCCATTGACTGGAAATCCTACCATAGTTTTGCTGATGATAGCACATTGCATTCCACTTTCCAGTTTGAAAAACCTCGGTCTGCTCAATCAGCTTCAACTTCTCGAATATCTGCTCCCAATTCCTTAAATGCCGTTCTTCAGGTAATTTCTCCAGTGGGTCAAAGACAACTTAGTTGATTTCAATCCTTCTAAATCTCAGTCCTCTCTTATATCTTGCAAAAAAAAGGATTCTTCTGCTCCTATGCTTATCTTTGGTGATACTGATTTCTGGGCAAGATGATAGCTCTTTTGGGGATTACTCTGACTTCTAATCTCTCCTGTCACAAGCACATGACAAATATTGCTTCCTCTGCATCTAAAAAACTTGGTTTTCTTTCACTCTCGGCGTTACTTTTCTTCCAAACAGCTGTTCACTTTGTACAAATCGCAAATGTGCCCTACCATGGAATATTGTTCCCACATATGAGGCGGTCCCCCAAAACCTCTCTCAGGATTCTAGATTCCATTCAGAGAGGGATTAAGTTAGGTTAATTAATGACTCATCTCTAACAGAGTCTCTCTACTGTCTTTTATACGTACTGTTTCTGCTGCATGCCTCTTCTACAGATATTTCCATGGGTACTGTTCTTCTGAATTGGCTTCTATAATTCCCGCTCTCTCTTTCAAAACAGTCCGAACACGTGCCGCCACCAGTGGCACGTGTTTACATTCATTTACTGTCCAACTTCAAACTCACAGAACCAGCTTTTCATCTTCCTCGTTTATTCATTCAACTGCCATTTTCTGGAACAACCTTCCTTCATACGTATTTCCTGAAAATTACAGTCTACAGAAGTTCAAGTCTAAGGTCAATAAATACCTTCTTTTGTCTTCTCAACCTCTAACCCATGTATGGTACTAAGTGCTATAGGTTCTAATACCTTTCATGTTTGGGGTTTTCATAAAAAAAAAAAAAAACTTACCTAAATGTACATTTAAAAGCGGCTCTGACCGATCATTCACTATTTCAGTTTTTAAAGAACATCTAGAATTAGTAGATCTTACTCTTGGACTAGATAAGTGAAACAGGAAACACCTGCACAGGCAGAAACAAATAAAAGAATTTTTTTTTAGCATTATATTCTCACAGAGATCATGACAATAATAAAAGAGTAGTTAATTATAATGACAAAGCAATTTAATAAGATTACAGAAGGTAATTTCTAAATACACTAAATTTTTTTGGATTACTTGGTGAATTAAATCAGTTTGATATAGACCTTACAGCAGTGAGTGATGTTTTTTGTAAGGAACATTATATTAGTATCCAATGAATGTCAGATAAAGGCAAATAAAAACCTTTTAAATAAAAACAAACAAATTTGCATTAGTTTATTATATTTGTATTGTTAGTATATGCATTACATATAAATATGCCCCAACAACCAATAAAAAAAATTGTTTATCAGCAATGCTTCTGAAAGGCCACAATTAACTGTCATCAAGCAGCCATGATTGGGGAATTCATACAGATGTTACTTAACATCCTACATCAAAACTGCAGGACAACAATTGGAATCAATTAGTTGTCTTGCAGTTGTTGCATAAGATACTAATGTAACATCTGTATATGAATTCCCCAACAGCTTGGGGAATTCATATACAGATGACAGTTTGCTGTACTAGATACAGAAATCTAGTACAGCAAATAATATCTAGTACAGTAATAAAATAATTGTTTATGTTACCATAAACAATTATTTTATTTGTTAATTATTTTATGTTACCATAAACAATTATATCAAGTCCCGTACCCGATTGCTCTGCAATCGGGTACGGGACTTGATACTGCCAAGGGGGATGTCTTTGTGTGTGCGCGATGCAAGGAGTGTAACGATATCAGGCAACAACTCGGCGTTCTTTTGGGCCTATATGAGAGCTTGAAGGACAGGGTGGATGCCCTCGAAGAAACTAAATTGAGGGGCCCATCAAGCTCTCAGCTGCCCACATCAACGCCAGAGCTTGCACTTGGGCATCGCGTGACACAGAGACAACCCCCAAGGAAGAATGCGCTGGTCCCGAAGGAACTAGTAGTTGTTGGTGACTCTATTGTCAGGGAAACGGGGAACATGCTTTGTAAAAAAGATAGGTGGAACAGGACCAGGGTATGTCTGCCAGGGGCAAAGGTTGATGACGTTGTAGAGCGAATATCATCTTTAAAGGGCACAAAAGGTGATATAGTTGTACACGTTGGCACTAATAATATTAAGAGTAGGAGACCGGCAGAATTACTTAACAAGTACAGGTCACTGTTGAACAAAAGCTGAGAATTAGGGTTGAATTTGAAAGTGTCTGCAATTCTGCCCAGACACGATAGGAGGGAGTATATGATGAGAGCCTTGTCGATCAATTCGGCCCTGGAAAGATTGTGCAAGGCTCAAGGGGTAGAATTTTTTTCAGCCTGGACTGTACTTGTTAACAGGAGAGATTGCTTCTACAGGGATGGGATACACTTAAATAGAAAGGGTGCAAGAATATTTGCTGATGCTATCGAGGCAGTGTTAGGTGGGTCGGAAAACTGCTAGCTTGGGGGGAGACAAAGACCAATAGATTGACAGTAGCCACTGGCAGAGGTGAAAGAGATTCTTGCACTGCTTCTATTAGAATGAGCAGAAGCCTGAAAAACAAGATGCATGGTATTTCAGAGACTGCTGGGAGCCATTGTGGTACAAGTAAACACATGGGTTGTGTTAGGGTAGCTAAGAATAGAAACAGGTGCAGGTATACTTGCGTGTACACCAATGCTAGGAGTTTAGTAAATAAATTTGATGAATTTGAGGTATTGCTCAAAACATCGAAGGCAGATATTGTTGGGATATCAGAGACGTGGTGTCACACAGATATAAGGGATGCGGAACTGCAATTTGGGGAGTACAACGTCTACAGAAAGGATAGACAGGATAGGAAGGGGGGGAGGTGTTATGCTATTAGTTAAGAAACACATAAAAACCAAGGAAGTGAAGCCAGTCGACATCGCTGGACAGTGCAGTGTGGAGTCAGTTTGGTGTGACATAAGCATTGGGAGATCAAAATTGAGAGTAGGAGTGTGCTATAGGCCTAATGACTCTGATGAGTATAATAAGGAACTGTACAGGGAAATAGAGTGGGCCAGTAAATCAGAGTGTCTTATAATGGGAGATTTTAATTTCCCAGATATTGACTGGAATTTGGGGGCTGGATACTCACACACTAGCAGGGCTTTTGTGGATTTATTGGATGATTGTTTTCTACATCAGCATGTTCGGGAGGCAACTAGAGGGAGTAATACTCTTCATTTGATTATCAGCAGTGATTCTTCATGCATTAAGAATCTGCAGATAAACGAACCACTAGGTGGCAGTGATCACAGTGTGCTGAAGTGGGATTTACTCAAAGAGGTAACTACCATTAGGGGTAAAGGGAAGGGTTATTGCTTCCGTAAAGGCGACTACGATGGACTGAGACAGTATTTAAATTCTATACAGTGGGACCAACTGATGATGTTACCAACAGCAAATTCAAAATGGGAAGCATTCAAAGAACTTATCTTGGAAGCTACTAGGCTTTACATACCAACTAAGAAATATTGTTCAAGGTTTAGGCCAAAATGGATGTCAGATGAACTAATGAGGCATATGGCAGAGAAGAAAAATGCATGGGATACTTACAAATTAACACATGACACAGAAGCCTATGATAGATACAAGTTGATATGCAACCAAGTTACAAAGGAGGTTAGGCAGGCGAAGGCAGATTACGAGAAATCCTTGGCAAGGGATGCAAAGAAAAACAGCAAAGAGTTCTTTACTTATGTAAACTCTAGAAGGAAAGGGATGAATCAGATTGGTCCACTTGATATTGATGGGTCAAGTGTTGATGATCCTGCTCAGGTGGCTAACAAACTAAATGAATATTTTGCATCGACATTCACACATGAGGAGTTATTCAGCGAGGGGAATGCCAGAGGTGTATTCAACTCTAGCAGTAAGTTACAGAATCTTGAAATAACTGGGAGTAAAGTGGAGGAGAAACTGTTGAAGATAAACACAAGAAAGGCACCCGGGGTGGATGGGATCTATCCAGTTATATTAAAGGAGGCAGCAAAGGAAGTAAGCAAACCCTTAGCCATAATTATGAGAACTTCCTTGAACTCAGGGGAGGTACCCATAGACTGGAAATGTGCAAATGTGACCCCAATTCACAAAGGAGGATCAAAGGCTGACACAAGTAATTATAGACCTGTGAGCTTGACTTCTGTTCCAGGAAAATTAATGGAGGCACTGGTTAAAGACGCACTGCAGGATCATTTAGACAAGACTTCAGTTATAGCTCAGACACAGCATGGTTTTGTTAAGGGGAAGTCTTGCCTGACCAACTTGATTGGATACTATGATGCAGTCACAAAAGAACTGGATGCAGGGAATAACTTTGATATTATATACTTGGATCTTAGAAAAGCTTTTGATACTGTTGCACATGGAAGACTGCTACACAAATTGGAGCAGTGTGACATTGGAGGCAAATTGCTGCTATGGATAAAGGGGTGGTTGAGGGGGAGAAGACAGAGAGTGGTAATCAATGGACACTGCTCATCGTGGACTGATGTTATTAGTGGAGTCCCTCAGGGCTCAGTGTTGGGTCCATTATTGTTTTCTGTATTTATAAATGATATTGATGATGGTATATCGGGATTAATGTCCAAGTTTGCAGACGATACAAAGGTTGGCAGGGTTGTCAAGGACACTACTGACACTATGCTTCTGCAACAGGATCTGGAAAGGTTGAGCAGATAGGCTGAGAGGTGGCAAATGAAGTTTAACATTGACAAATGTAAAGTACTACACATGGTAAACAGCAACCCCAGAGCAACGTATCAACTCTATGGTACAACACTGACAGTGGTAGAGAATGAAAGGGACTTGGGGGTGGTTGTGCAGGCAGATATGAAGTTCTCTGAGCAGTGCAGACGGGCTGCAAGAGTAGCTCATGGAGTATTGTCAATGATATACAGGAATTTTTCCAGCAAGGATAAGGAGGTGATTATTCCATTGTATAAGGCGATGGTCAGGCCACACCTAGAGTACTGTATACAGGTCTGGAGGCCTCATTTCAAGAAGGATGTAGAGCTGCTGGAACGAGTACAGAGAAGGGCAACAAGATTAGTGAATGGAACAAAGGGGTGCTCTTACGAAGAAAGGCTTAAGTTTTGCAAATTACAGTGTCTGGAGACTAGGCACCAGCGAGGTGATCTGATAGAGGTGTATAAAGCCTTGAATGGTTTAAGCATGCTCAATGCTGATGGGATTCTTCCTCTAGCTCAGAATCATCACCTGAGAGGGCATAAATTCAAATTGAGGAAAGACAGATGTAGGATAGACGTGCGGAAATTTGCCTTTAGCCAGCGGGTGGTTGGTTGGTGGAACAGACTTCCATCCCTTGTGGTGGAGGTTGATAGCCTAAATAAGTTTAAGGCTCAGCTGGACAGGTATTTTGAACGAACAGAGGGGTGAAGTGGAAGTGGTTTTTTTTTTTTTTTTTTTTTTTTGGCTGATGCTGCATAAGCTTGCTTTCTTGCATCAAATGCCTCTACTAATGCTAATGAACAATTATTTTATTTATTTTTTGGCTTATGCAGCAAAAGCCTAGGGATTTCTTGAAATATACAGCTAATACTAGTACTCCATAACAAAATGAACAGAATAAATTCAATGAAAATTATTTTTAACATGCCTGAAAAGTATTTGTCCTCATCTTCAACAAACCTTAGAGAGTGATATGTTATACATTAGTTTTTGATTAAAAAAAAACCGCTTCATTATCTGTATTAATTTGAAAATAATTTCACAAAAAAATGCACACATCTGGTGCTTTCCATTAAGAGAGGAAAGAGGTAGAGAGATTTATGCATGGAAGTCTCGACCACTCATTCAAATATAGTTCAATCTACTTATCTATTATTGCTATAAAGCATAGTCTGCATAGCAGAGAGCAAGAGTTACTATGAAAAGGAAACTTGCAGAAGAGATAGAAAAGTGAATGCTGATAACGTTAGCATTAGTAGAGACATGATGGAAGAAAGCAGGCTTATGCAGCATCAGCCAAAAAATAAAATTCTCCCATTTCACCTCTGTTTGTTCCAAATACCTGTCCAGCCCAGCCTTAAATTTATTTAGGCTATCAACTTCCACAACAAAGGATGGAAGTCTGTTCCACCAACCAACTACCCGCTGGCTAAAGGCAAACTTCTACACATCTATCCTACATTATCTTTCCTCAATTTGAATTTATGCCCTCTCAGGTGATTATTCTGAGCAAGAGGAAGAATCTCATCAGCATTGAGGCATGCTCAAACCATTCAAGGCTTTATACAGCTCAATCAGATCAACTTACAGGTGTCTAGTCTCCAGACACTGTAATCTGCAAAACATAAGCCTTTCTTCATGAGAGCAACCCTTCGTTCCATCCACTAATCTTGTTGCCCTTCTCTGTACTTGTTCCAACAGCTCCACATCCTCCTTAAAATGAGGCCTCCAGATCTGTATACAGTACTCAAGGTGTGGCCTGACCATTACCTTATACAAGGGGATAATCACCTCCTTATCCCTGCTAGAAAAATTCCTATATATATCATTGACAAGACACCATGAGCTACTCTTGCAGACTGCCTGCACTGCTCCTGCACATTTACCCCCCCAGGTCCTTTTCATTCTCTACCACTGTTAGTGTAGTACCGAGCCGGTGCGTGGTTCATCCGCTCGGCCATAGTAAGAAATAGGAATAAATTAGAATCGATACAAAGGACAATACTACTCACTATTACCAGAGCATGTCGCACAGTAAGCACACCTGCACTACAGTTGCTGGCTGGAACTCTCCCACTTTACCTGGAAGTAGCCAAAAGAGGCTTATATTATAGATTTAAAAAGGGCATACCCACAGAATTTCTGGGGATAGCCCTTGATACAACCAATACCTTCAATGATGAAAGAAAAAGAATAGCCACAAAACTCCACGAGCTATGGCAAACAAGGTGGGAGCAGGAAACCAGAGGTCTGGTCACCAAACGGTTTCTGCCACTGGTGTTAATGGTTAGCCCAAAGCCACCTAAGTGGTATGCCCCTGGACTTTTTACAACATTTATATTGACAGGGCACAGCTCCCTAAAGGCGAAACTAACCTCCTTAGGCCTGACCGATGACCCAAACTGCTCCTGTGGCGAAAGTGAAGACTGGGCACACATTCTCTATGAATGTATAATATATGACATCCCTTGAACAGAGCTAATAGCACAGATTGGTCCCCTTCCCAGGGGAGAAGAACATCTGTTCATCATAGAAGAGCAAAATTATAAAGCTTTTACATCTTTCACACAGAAAGTTTTCAAAATGCACAGAGCAACGCAAAGAATGGCAATTCAGCCCCCCCCCCCAGCAATTAAACAATAATCAATAGTAAAATTGCCCAAGTTTCCCACCACGCCCAGATGATGACTTAAAAACTGTTAGGATAGCAGTATTCTGCACCCTGACAGAAACCTGACATAAAACTCCCCATGACTACCATGCCATGTGTAGGAACCTGGTGCCCCAAACCAATGTAGGGGAGGGGAATGCATGCAGAGAAAGTGAATGGGAATGAGCAGAAGAGCAAATGTAATTGGCCGAAAGAATACAAAGTTAAAAATAACTTACATTACTTTATATATATTGTACCAACAAACATTTACAAACCACATAAACACTAGCACTGCATTCTCCCCTGGCCTGCAAAAAAAAAAACCTTGCAGCTAGGCCTGCACCACAACTGAAGAATAACAGTAAGTTGTGGTGCCCAGAGAGTGCAGTGCAGGAAGAAAGAGTCAAATAAATGAGATGAGAGCTAGAAGAATGAATAAAAGTGTAAGCGTGAGAGAAAAGAACACAAACCACAAATGCTAAGTTAAGTATACACTAATCCTAGTTTTAATTAGTATTTAAATTCACACTACCCATCATTGCATCCCCTCCTGGTGTGTGAGAAAAAGATGAATGAGTTGAGTGAAATAAAAAAAAAAAAAAAATAAAATAAAATAAAATGAAAAAAAAAAAAAAAAAAAAAAAATATATATATATATATATATATATATATATATATATATATATATATATATATATATATATATATACACACACACACACACACACACACAAAAAAAAAATTATAAAATAAGAAAAGAGTAAAAAAAAAACAGAATGCAAGTAGAGTGAGAATGCACATTACGAATGAAGTAAATGTGTGTCTCCCCCCTCCCCTGGTAGGTTCCCCACTGCCAGCTAACATATCCCACCCCCAGAGCGGGATAGGCAGCTGGACCTTCATACCGGATTCGACATTCCTTGGACACCGACGAAGAAATTCTGCGGCTTTGCTGCCAACACGCCATTGGCGATCCGAACTGGGTACTCTAACCTGGTTCCCTTTAAAACCCCATCCCCAGGCAGGGAATGGAGGAGACAGATCTGTCTCCTTTCCTCCCTGCCTACCCTCCATATTTCGCCTAATGGGGCTCGTCTCCACTGACCTCTTTGGGGATGCCTACTCTATCCGTCCCTATTCTTCTATCTGTTTCCTCCCCAGTCTTCAATCTCCCCCCCATCTCACTAAATCGACCGAGTACACCCCTTAACAATGCTGCCAAATTATAACCAACGTCTAAATTCTACCGGTTTTGTGCAAATCTCTAAGATATCTATCACTATCAGCTTTTATCTAGCGTTACATGTCTAAATTTAATAACATCAAAATTTTGCAAGACCTATTTGGCCTTTAACACATCTCTTTAGTGTTCAACCCTAACCAGCGATTTCCTAACAGCAATCCCATTAAGCATTAATGTCAAATGTATAAACTTTTTTTTTTAATAGGCCCTAGCCACTGAAATCCCAGGAAACTAGGTGGCAGGACCTGCCAGAGCAAATTGTCGTGATACTGGATACACCCCGGCTAGCCTCCACGTGGCAGGGTATGGGCAACATCGGGCCCCACTAGGGGCCTGGCGGCCAATACGGCAGATAAACAATGGGCACAACATATCACACTGCACAGACACGACCCACACACTTTCAAGTCTCTGGTTTGAGAGTGTACTGTCCTCGATACAGCGAAACACACGCGGAGATGGGAGAAATCCCAGGTGCCGTCTGACACGAACATACCTTACACCTTATACCTTGTTAGTGTAGTACCACAGAGTTGACACGTCACTCTGGCATTACTGCTTCCCATATGCAGTACTTTACATTTGCCACCTCTCAGCCCATCTGCTCAACTTTTCTAGATCCTGTTGCAGCAGTGTACTGTCATTAGTTGTCCTTAAGAACCCTGCCAACCTTCGTATCGTCTACAAATTTGGAAATTACAACTGATATTCCATCATCAATATCATTTATGAACACAGGGTCTCAAAAGTATTGGTACAAATGTTTAGGGGAGGTAGGTGACATCTAAAGGAATGTGAATCACATGGGAACCCATAACTGGAAACGTACAGGTCACTGTTGAACAAAAGCCGAGAATTAGGGTTGAATTTGAAAGTGTCTGCAATTATGCCCAGACACGATAGGAGGGAGTATATGATGAGAGCCTTATCGATCAATTCGGCCCTGAAAAGATTGTGCAAGGCTCAAGGGGTAGAATTTTTTTCAGCCTGGACTGTACTTGTTAACAGGAGAGATTGCTTCTACAGGGATGGGATACACTTAAATAGAAATGGTGCAAGAATATTTGCTGATGCTATCGAGGCAGTGGTAGGTGGGTCGGAAAACTGCTAGCTTGAGGGGAGACAAAGACCAACAGATTGACAGTAGCCACTGGCAGAGGTGAAAGAGATTCTTGCACTGCTTCTATTAGAATGAGCAGAAGCCTGAAAAACAAGATGCTTGATATTTCTGAAACTGCTGGGAGCCATTGTGGTACAACTAAACACATGGGTTGTGTTAGGGTAGCTAAGAATAGAAACAGGTGCTTGTATACTTGCGTGTACACCAATGCTAGGAGTTTAGTAAACAAATTTGTTTACTAAATTAAAACATCAAAGGCAGATATTGTTGGGATATCAGAGACTTGGTGTCACACAGATATAAGGAATGCAGAACTGGAATTTGGGGAGTACATCTACAGAAAGGATAGACAGGATAGGAAGGGGGGAGGGGTTATGCTATTAGTTAAGAAACACATAAAAACACTCCTGTTAAACCAAGGAAGTGAAGCCAGTCAACATCGCTGGACAGTGCAGTGTTGAGTCAGTTTCGTGTGACATAAGCATTAGGAGATCAAAATTGAGTAGGAGTGTGCTATAGGCCTAATGACTCTGATGAGTACAATAAGAAACTGTACAGGGAAATAGAGTAGGCCAGTAAATCAGAGTCTTATAATGGGAGATTTTAATTTCCCAGATATTGACTGGAATTTGGGGGCTGGTCACGCACACACTAGCACGGCTTTTGTGGATTTATTGGATGATTGTTTTCTACATCAGCATGTTCGTGAGGCAACTAGAGGGAGTAATACTCTTGATTTGATTATCAGCAGTGATTCTTCATGCATTAAGAATCTCCAGATAAATGAACCACTAGGTGGCAGTGATCACACTGTGCTGAAGTGGGATTTACTCAAAGAGGTAACTACCATTAGGGGTAAAGGGAAGGGTTATTGCTTCCGTAAAGGCGACTACGATGGACTTCGACAGTATTTAAATTCTATACAGTGGGACCAACTGATGATGTTACCAACAACAAATTCAAAATGGGAAGCAATCAAAGAATTTATCTTGGAAGCTACTAGGCTTTACATACCAACTAAGAAATATTGTTCAAGGTTTAGGCCAAAATGGATGTCAGATGAACTGATGAGGCATATGGCAGAGAAGAAAAATGCATGGGATACTTACAAATTAACACATGACACAGAAGCCTATGATAGATACAAGTTGATATGCAACCAAGTTACAAAGGGCTCAATTTGGGAATTCAATCCCTCAGGGCTCAGTGTTGGGTCCATTATTGTTTTCTGTATTTATAAATGATATTGATGATGGTACATCAAGCTTAATGTCCAAGTTTGCAGACGATACAAAGGTTGGCAGGGTTGTCAAGGACACTACTGACACTATGCTGCTGCTGCAACAGGATCTGGAAAGGTTGAGCAGATGGGCTGAGAGGTGGCAAATGAAGTTTAACATTGACAAATGTAAAGTACTACACATGGGAAACAGCAACCCCAGAGCAACGTATCAACTCTATGGTACAACACTGACAGTGGCAGAGAATGAAAGGGACTTGGGGGTGGTTGAGCAGGCAGATATGAAGTTCTCTGAGCAGTGCAGATGGGCTGCAAGAGTAGCTCATGGAGTATTGTCAATGATATACAGGAATTTTTCCAGCAGGGATAAGGAGGTGATTATTCCCTTGTATAAGGCAATGGTCAGGCCACACCTAGAGTACTGTATACAGGTCTGGAGGCCTCATTTCAAGAAGGATGTAGGGCTGCTGGAACAAGTACAGAGAAGGGCAACAAGATTAGTGAATGGAACAAAGGGGCTCTTACGAAGAAAGGCTTAAGTTAGCATTAGCATTAGTAGAGGCATTTGATGCAAGAAAGCAAGCTTATGCAGCATCAGCCAAAAAAAAAAAACCCACTTCCACTTCACCCCTCTGTTCGTTCAAAATACCTGTCCAGCTGAGCCTTAAACTTATTTAGGCTATCAACCTCCACCACAAGGGATGGGAGTCTGTTCCACCAACCAACCACCCGCTGGCTAAAGGCAAATTTCCGCACGTCTATCCTACATCTGTCTTTCCTCAATTTGAATTTATGCCCTCTCAGGTGATTTTTCTGAGCTAGAGGAAGAATCCCATCAGCATTGAGCATGCTTAAACCATTCAAGGCTTTATACACCTCTATCAGATCACTTCGCTGGTGCCTAGTCTCCAGACACTGTAATTTGCAAAACTTAAGCCTTTCTTCGTAAGAGCACCCCTTTGTTCCATTCACTAATCTTGTTGCCCTTCTCTGTACTCGTTCCAGCAGCTCTACATCCTTCTTGAAATGAGGCCTCCAGACCTGTATACAGTACTCTAGGTGTGGCCTGACCATTGCCTTATACAAGGGAATAATCACCTCCTTATCCCTGCTGGAAAAATTCCTGTATATCATTGACAATACTCCATGAGCTACTCTTGCAGCCCATCTGCACTGCTCAGAGAACTTCATATCTGCCTGCACAACCACCCCCAAGTCCCTTTCATTCTCTACCACTGTCAGTGTAGTACCACAGAGTTGATACGTTGCTCTGGGGTTGCTGTTTCCCATGTGTAGTACTTTACATTTGTCAATGTTAAACTTCATTTGCCACCTCTCAGCCCATCTGCTCAACCTTTCCAGATCCTGTTGCAGCAGCATAGTGTCAGTAGTGTCCTTGACAACCCTGCCAACCTTTGTATCGTCTGCAAACTTGGACTTTAAGCTTGATATACCATCATCAATATCATTTATAAATACAGAAAACAATAATGGACCCAACACTGAGCCCTGAGGGACTCCACTAATAACGTTAGTCCACAATGAGCAGTGTCCATTGATTACCACTCTAGATCCCATCCATCCCAGGTGCCTTTTTTATGTTTATCTTCAACAATTTCTCCTTCACTTTCATCTCAGTTATTACAAAATCATCTAGCTCACTGCCAGAGTTTAATTCACCTCTGGCATTCCCCTCCCTGAATAACTCCTCATGTGTGAATGTAAATGCAAAATACTCAGTTTTTTTTCAACACCTGAACCATCAACATTCAGTGGACTAATTTGATTCATCCCTGTCTTTCTAGAGTTTACGTAGGTAAAGAACTCTTTGCTGTTTTTATTTGCATCCTTTGCCAAAGATTTCTCATAATCTGCCTTTACCTGCCTAATCTCCTTTGTGACTTGGTTACAGACCAGCATATATCTATATAGGCTTCCATATCACCCATTAATTTATATGGGTCCTATGCATTTTTCTTCTCTGCCACATGTCTCATTAGTTCATCTGACATCCATTTAGGAATAAACCTTGAACAATATTTTTAGTTGGTACGTAAAGCCTAATAGTTTCCAAAATAAATTCTTTGAATGCTTTCCATTTTGAATTTGCTGTTGGTAATATCATCAGTTGGTCCAACCGTATAGAATTTAGATACGGTCTCAGACCACTGTAGTCACCTTTACGAAAGCAAAAACCCTTCCCTTTACCCCTGTTGGTAGTTACCTCTGAGTAAATCCCACTTCAGCACACTGTGATCACTGCCACCTAGTGGTTCCTTTATCTGCAGATTTGTAATGCATGAAGAATCACTACTGATAATCAGATCAAGAGTATTACCCACTCTATTCTCTCCTGAACATACCGATGTAGAAAACAATCATCTAATAAATCTACAAAAACCTTGCTAGTGTGAGTGACCAACCTAAAAATTCCAGTCTATCTGGGAAATTCAAATTTCCACATTATAAGACTCTCTGATTTAGTGGCCCACTATTTCCCTATACAGTTTCTTATTATACTCAGAGTCATGAGACCTATAACACACTCCTACTGTCAGTTTTGATCTCCCAGTGCTTATGTCACACCAAACTGACTCGACACTGCAATGCACTGTCCAGCAATGTCAACTGGCTGCACTTCCTTGGTTTTTGTGTTTCTTAACTAATAGCATAACCCCCTCCTCCCTTCCGATCCTGTCTATCTTTCCTGTACACATTGTACTCCCAAAATTTCAATTCTGCATTCCTTATATCGCTGTGACACCACGTCTCAACAATATCTGCCCAACAATATCTGCCTTTGTTGTTTTGAGCAACAAGTCATCTAGCCCTCAAATTCATCAAATTTACCAAACTTCTAGCTTTAGTGTATACACAAGTATACATGCACCTGTTTCTATTCTTAGTTACCCTAACACAACCCATGTGTTTACTTGTACCACAATGACTCCCAGCAGTCTCTGAAATACCCTGCATCTTGTTATCCAGGCTGCTGCTCATTCCAATAGAAGCAGTGCAAGAATCACTTTTACCTCTGCCAGTGGTTACTGTTAATCTATTAGTCCTTGTATCCCCCAAGTTAGCAGTTTTAAGACCCAAATAACGCTGCCTTGATAGCATCAGCAAATATTCTTGTATCCTTTCTATTTAAGTGTATCCCACTCCTGTAGAATCAGTCTCTCCTGTTAACAAGTACAGACCTGGCTGAAAAAAAATTCTATCCTTTGAGCCTTGCACAATCTTTCCAGGGCCAAATTGATCGACAAGGCTCTCATCATATACTCTCTCTGTCTCCTTTCATGTCTGGGTAGAATTGCACACTTTCAAATTCAACCCTAATTCACGGCTTTTTTTCAACAGTGACCTGTACTTGTGTTATTCCACCGGTCTCCTACACTTAATATCATTAGTGCCAACCTGTACAACAATATCACCTTTTGTGCCCTTAAAAGATAATATCTGCTCTAAAACATCGTCAACCTTTGTCCCTGGCCCTGTTCCACCATTCCTTTTTACATATCATGTTACCCGTTTCCCTGACAATAGTCACTGAATACTACTAGTTACTGTGGGACCAGCACATTCTGCCTTGGGGGTTGCTGCTATGTTGTGTGATGATCAAGTGGAAGCTCAGGCGTTGATGTGGGCAACTGAGAGCTTAATGGGCCCCTCAATTTAGATCCTCTGAGGGCATCCACCCCCTGTCCTTCAAGTTCTCATATAGGCCCATAACAACTGAATTGTCGCCCGATTTCCTCACACTCCTTACATCGCGCACACACAAAGACAATGGCAATGTCGCATTCCTGATTGCTCCACAAACATCAAACAAGCAGTGCATTTTAAAAGGCTGTGATTCAGAGGGCAACTGCCCCCCCCTCAGTTCTCCCCTGAGCCACAGCACTCCCATTAGCTTGAGCCTTTTGCTTTGCTGCTCTGAGTCATAATTTCGATTCGAGTTCAGTACAAAATTATAACCCTAAACTTATATTCCAATGCAGTTATAACAATATATATATATATTTTTTTTTTCAGTATCGAGTATTATTTCTGAGTTTCGTTATATAACTTCCGTATCAAGTTATGTATTAATTAATAATGTTATGTTTGTAAAATCTAAGTTGTTATACGTATTTAGTTAAAAAAAGTACAAATTAATTGACAATGAAGTTTAACAAGATTAATATATTTTACTGATTAACTGATATTATATACTATGCTAAGCTACCTATCTAGTATGGGATATAACGTATCGTATAACAATGGCGGCAAGTTACGAATGGTAAATCTTCGGACGCTAAGTATTAATTAACCTCCAAAATCTGGCTATCTAAATTCAGAATAAACCAAGGATCTTCACTAGGTCTATAAGCTAGTTATAGAAAATAATTTAATATAACAATTAAGTCAATAAAGTGGCTAAATATAGTTAAAAACATCCCATTCGCTGGAGCTGCAAAACACGTGGATTGGATACCCTTACCGATACTAAGTAATAACCTACAAAATCTCTATGGAAGTTAAAAATTTAACTAATATCGTAACTAGGAATATAAAGATACTCTAGAAAATAAATTAATATGCCAATTTAAGTTAATAAAACAGAAATTAAAAAAAAAAAAAACTTCCCTATTTGCCAGAGCCATAAAAACTTCACCTGCACAAGGCCACACTCAGGCTGCTTTTGATGAAAAGCATGACCCCCACCACCCCTTCTATCTTCCCTATCCTTACTAAAAACATTACACATACCGTACTGAAACTAATCATCTCAGGGTGGCACCACATATCAGTAAGCCCTATTATGTCAGCATTACTTGTACTAACCAGCAGTTCAAATTCACTAATTTATTGACAACACTTCTGATATTACTGTATAAACAATTAAGACTTAATTGTTTTCAAGCACAGGTCCAACTTGCATGTTTTAATAATTTAAAAGGATACAAAAGGTGTCCTTCCCATTTAGTATTTGCTGTTGATGTTCCAATAGCAAATTCTAAATGGGAAGCATTCAAGGAATTAACCTTGGAAGCTACCAGGCTTTTCATACCGACTAAGAAATACTGTTCAAAGTTTAGACCTAAATGGATATTGGATGAACTAATGAGACTCATGGCAGAGAAGCACAATGCATGAAATGTATATAAATTATCAGACAACACAGAAGCCTATGGTAGATATAAGCTAGTCTATAATCAAGTGAAAGGAGGTTAGGCAAGCAAATGCAGATAATGAGAAATCTTTGGCAAAGGATGCAAAAAAAAAAAAAAAAAAACACACAGCAAAGACAAACAACAAATCTTTACTTATGTAAACTCTAGATGGAAGGGATGAATCAGATTGATTCATTTGATATCAATTGTTTGACTGTTGATGATACTGCTCAGGTAGCTGACTAACTGAATGAGCATTTTTCCTCTACATTTTGATAATTTCAACCTCAGGTTGAGATTATCAAAAAATTAGTGGAAATAGCACCAGAAAAATTAATAGCACTATATAATAACTGTATGACAGAAGGTATATTACCAATAGAAAAAAAAGCTGTGTTAAGATTAATTCTCAAAAACCCCAAGAAACTGCCTACTGATCCCAAATCATATAAACCAATAGCCCTACTCCCTGTACTAGGGAAAATATATGAAAGATTAATATATAGTAGATTAGCTCAGTACTACATGGAAGCAGGTTTACATTGTCACAATCAGTATGGTTTTAAGCAGGGCAACTCTACAGAGGATGCCATGCACCACCTACTGACAACAGTTAAAAACTGAGAGGAAAAATATATACTGGCAATTTCTATTGACTTTGCTGGGGCATTTGACTCATTCTGGTGGCCTAATGTCCTTAGGAAACTCTGCCAGGCAAATGCCCCACAAAACCTCTGTAAGGTAATAAACAGCTACCTTACAGACGGAAGTGTCTCAGTAAGCACAAGGTTCCAGAAATTGACATGCCCTGTGAATAAAGGCTGCCCGCAGGGTTTAATCCTTGGCTTGGCCCTTTCTTCTGGAACATTGTTCTGGACGAATTTCTGGCCTTGGATCTGGGGCCCACAGAAAGCCTGGCCTTTGCAGATGACATGATTCTCCTTGTAAAAGGTAACATGTGAGTGGTTGTAGAGCAAAGATCAAATGCTGCTCTCTTGCAGCTGCAGGAGTGGTCACAAATGCACATGCTCAAAATATCGCCTGAAAAAAAACCAAACAAGTACTTCTAAAAGGCAATTTGGACACAAGAAGACGTCCACAAATCAAAATTAACACAACCACTATAAAAATGGTAACAGAACTAAAATATCTTGGAGTGGTCTTTGATCCAAAATTAACTTTTTACCCCCATTTGATCTACTTGGTGAAGAAAGAGAAATTATGCAGGTATGATTGCCAGGATCAGTCGAGCAGACTGGAGGCTCAAATGAAAGATGCTGGCAATCATATACCGTGCAATGTTCCTACCTGTTATCACCTATGGAGCCGGTGCATGGTTCACCCGCTCGGTCATAGTAAGAAATAGGAATAAATTAGAATCGATACAAAGGACAATACTACTCACTATTACCAGAGCATGTTGAACAGTAACCACACCTACACTACAGTTGCTGGCCGGAGCTCTCCCACTTTACCTGGAAGTAGCCAAAAGAGGCTTATATTATAGATTTAAAAAGGGCATACCCACAGAATTTCTGGGGATAGCCCTTGATACAACCAACATCTTTAATGAGGAAAAAAAGTCAATAGCCACAAAGCTCCATGAGCTATGGAAAACAAAGTGGGAGCAGGAAACCAGAGGACTGGTTATCAAACCGTTTCTACCATGGGTGGCAATTGTTAGCCCAAAGCCACATAAGTGGTATGCCCCTGGACTTTTTTGCAACATTTATATTGACAGGTCACGGCTCCCTAAAGGTGAAACTAACCTCCTTAGGCCTAACTGATGACCCAAACTGCACCTGTGACAAGAGCGAAGACTGTGCACACATTCTATATGAATGTATAATACAGTAGACTCTCGATTTTCCAGGATAGATGGTAAAAACAAATCCTGGATAATCGATTTCCCAGTTAATCCAAAAATACAAAAGTCCCCGACATACGTAAAAGATAAGTTCCAGAACTTCTTACTTCGTCGAGTTTTACGTAACTCAGGAATGACTAATAACATATTGCTACTACATTATTATTGGCAAATCTGAATTCCGCACGATACTTGTTAATGTTTGACCATTTTCATACTTCCTTATTAGTTTAATTTTCTGATACAAATCTATGGCTTTCCTTTTGTTGGTAGATTTACTAGTGTCACTCTTAGTTGGCACCATGATAACAGTCAAAACGAAATTTCCTGAAAAGAACTTCACAGGGTTAAGGGGGAAAACACATTATCACTTCACGCGAACTCACATTTTACTAAAGCACATTTCTGGAGGTCACTGCATTTAAACAATTTACACCTTCTGGGTTACTGGGCTTTTCTGTTTTTGCATCTAATTATAAATGGGTAGTAAACTCTCTTATTGCATTTGTGATAATGCCGATAGCCAGAATTGTGTGGGATTTTATGTTATTATGGTGAAGTGCGTATCCCCTTCACTGAAATCTTCAATCATATTAAAAAAAAAACCATAAATAAATTGTAAAAACCTTCTCTTCTTTCCTATTTTTTTTTGTTTGTTACTCCATATCTCACTTGTGCAATTTCTGCATGCTGTGATCGTTGTTATTTATTGCTTTTTATTTATTTATTATTTTTGTTTTAAATTTTACAATCCTAAAAAAAAAATTGGGCGAAAATATTTTTTAGTAAATCCGTAGTTGAGTAAGTCAAGCACTTATTGTATCGAAAAATGTTTAGCAACCTACGTAAAAAATATGGCAATAGATAAAAAACGAAAACACTTACCGCGTCCCTTTATTTTTTGCGATGTTCATTTTAAGTCTAATAGTTTTCCTATTTTTTTTACGATGTTGATTTTATATCTAATAGCTTCCCTTTATTTTTTACGATGTTGCATATGGTTTGGTCACCAACATCATAACGGTTCTTTAGAGATTTAATGGATGCACCGTTTTCAAACTATTGAATAATTTCAAGTTTTTGTCTGAAAACGCAACTGTTTTGCATTTAGCCATCATTTTCACGATTTCTAAACAAAAAAAAAAAAAAAAAATTTTTTTTACTATAAAAAAATTCTGACATCCCTGACAAAAATAACAAAGCAAAATTTGTCCTTTTGTGCTGCAACGGAAAATAACAATCAATGCGATGCACTAAAACAAACTAAACGTTGTCTTTCTTTTTTTTTTTTTAGCGGTGGATGTGAAGACAGTGGGAGTTGCAAGATAATAGGTACACTAATCTCCTAATGACGACTTATGCCGCTTTTCACTTATTTACAACTTACAGAATATCTGTTTATATCTATTCCAGTTATCACTTGAATATTTTTATTTCTGGGTGATTTTTTTTTTTTTTTGGAGTCTTGAAGTTTCGCGGTTAATCCGCTTCCCGGTTAATCTGATCCGGGTTAATCGAGAGTCTGCTGTATATGACATCCCCAGAACAGAGCTAATTGCTCTGTTCTGGGAGGAGGAGTTCTGTTCCGAGGAGCAATCAAACATCGAAACTGGACCTTGAGTGATGGTGTCTGGATGCACCATGGGACAAAAAACAAGCTGGTGGCAGGGGGTGTCATGCTTCTGCAGGGCATCCCAACAGAACATCGTTCTGCTGGGATACCCTGGGTCCCCTCATCCATATGCCGGGCACTCTGACATCTACCACCTACCTAATCATCATTGATGACCAGGTATACCCTTTCATGGCAATGGTCTTCCCCTCTTGCGGTGCCATCTTTCAGCAGGATAATGCACCATGCCACACTACCCCCGGATTGTTTGAGACTGGTTCACAGAACATGAGGAAGACTTCCAAATAATGCCCTGGCCTCCAAATTCCCCAAATCAATCCCAACAAACATCTGTGGTTTGTGTTGGAACAGCAACTCTGATCTGCAACATCTCAATCAGACCTTACAGGAGTTAAAGGTTCTGCTGGTTACGTGTTGGTACCAGAAACATTTAGAAATCTTGTAGCATTATTCCTCACCGAGTACAAGTTTTTTTTTTTTCTGCACGTGGAGGACCAAAATCATATTAGGTAGGTGATCAATGTTTTGTCTCATCGGTGTATATAGAATCAGCCAGAAAAAAAAAAACCTTCGCATTTCACCCATTTGGTAACTCCAAATGTTTGCCTAGTTCACCCTTAAATTTATTTAAGTATCAACTTCCACAACAACAGATGGAAGTCCATTCCAGCAATCAACTACCTGCTGGATAAAGACAAACTTCCACAGATTTATTCTACAACTGTCTTTCCTCATTTGAATCTATGACCCCTCAGGTTCTTAATCTGAGCAAGCAGAAGTATCCTGTCAGTATTGAGCCTGCTCAAACCATTCACAGCCTTGTACACCTCAATCAGATCACCTCGCAGGTGCCTAGTCTCCAGATGCTGCAACTTGCAGAACTTAAACCATTCTTCGTAAGCACACCGCTTTGTTCCTCTCAAAAATCTTGTTGTCCTCTGTACTCGTTCTAGCAACTCTACATCCTTCTTAAAATGAAGCTTCCAGACCTGTATGCAGTGCTCAAGGTATAGCCTTACCATTGCCTTATACAAGAGATAATCACCTCCTTGTCTCTGCTAGCAAAATTCATATATATATATATATATCATTGACAAAACTCCATGATCTCCTCTGGTAGCCTGTCTGCACTGCTCAGAGAACTTCATATCTGACTGCAAAATTCCATGATCTCCTCTGGTAGCCTGTCTGCACTGCTCAGAGAACTTCATATCTGACTGCAAAATTATCCCCAGGTCTTTTTCATTCTCCACCTCTGAGTGTAGTACCACACAGTTGGTATTGGTACGATTCTCTTGGGTTACTGCTACTCATATGCAGTATTTTGCATTTGTCAATGTTAAACTGTAGTCGACACTTCTCAGCCCATCTGCCTAACTTTTCTAGATCCTGTTGCAGTAGCATTATGTCATTAACAATCCTGCCAACCTTCGTATCATCTGCAAACTTGGACATTAAGCCTGATATACCTTCATCAATATCACTGATAAATACACAAAACAACAACTGGACCCAGCACCAAACCCTGGGGGAGTCCACTAATAACATTAGTTCATCCAGAGTGGTGTCCATTTATTACCACTCTTTGCTGTCACCCACTCAACCATCCCTTTATCCATTGCAGAAATTTGCCTTAATTCCATACCACTCCAATTTGTAAAGCAGTCTTCCATGTGCAACAGCATCAAAAGGTTTCATGAAAGCCAAGTATATGATATCAAAATTATTTTTTGCATCCAATTCCTTTGTGACCACATCATAGGATCAAATGAAATTGGTCAGACAAGACTGTCCCCTTAAAAAACCCATTCTGTGTCTGAACTATTACTGCAGTCTTGTCTAGGTGATCCTGCATCACTTCTTTAACCAATGTCTCCATTATATTCCCTGGAACAGAAATAGTAGTAGTATTAGTAGTGGCATGTGATGCAAGAAAACAAGTGTATGAGTTTATGCAGCATCAGCCAAAAAAAAAAAAAAAAAAATATCACACCATTCCCTCCAAATGCCTGTCCAGTTCCTCCTTAAATTTATTCACCCTATCAACTTCCACAACGACAGATGGAAGTTTGTTCCAGCAATTAACCACCCGCTGGCTAAAGGCAAATTTCCACACATCTATTCTACATCTGTCTTTTCTTAATTTGAATTGATGCCCCCTTAGGTTCGTAATCTGAAGAAGTGGAAGGATCCCATCAGAATTCAGCATGCTCAACCCATTCAAAGCCTTCTACACCTCAATCAGATCACCACGCAGGTGCTTAGTCTCCAGCCACTGCAATTTGCAGAACTGAAGCCTCTCTTGGTAAGAGAATCCCTTCATTCCCCTCACCAATCTTGTTGCCCTTCTTGCACACGCACAATCAAATCTACATCCTTCCTAATATGAGGCCTCCAGACCTGTACGCAGTACTCAAGGCATGGCCTGACCATTGCCTTATACAGAGGGACAATCACCTTTTCCCTGCTAGCAAAATTCCTATATATCATTGACAAAACCCCATGACCTGCCCTGGCAGCCTGTCTGCATTGCTCAGAAAACCTTCATATCTGACTGCACAGTTACTCCCAGGTCTTTTTCATTTTCTACCACCTTAAGTGTAGTACCACACAGTTGTTAGTTTTCTCTCAGGTTACTTTGCATTTGTGAAGGTTAAACTTCAGTTGCCACTTCTTAGCCCATCTGCCCAAATTATCTAGATCCTGTTGCAGTAGCACACTGCCAACCTTTGTATCATCTGCGAACTTCGACACTGAACCTGATATATACCTTCATCAATATCATTGATAAATATACAAATATATATAATTATTTATATACAAATATATAATTATTTGTATCAACCTTTGAACCCACTTTGTTAATTGGGGATACATTTGTACATCTCCAGTCCATGGGGACCTCCCCTGAATCTAAGAATTCTCTCAGAATTATGGCTAAAGGTTTGCTTATTTCCCTCGCTGCCTCCAATATAACTGGATAGATTCTATCTTCCCCAGGTGACTTTTTTTCTGTTTAACTCCACAATTTCTCCTCCACTTTGCTCTCCGTTATTACAAAGTCATTTAGCTCCCTGTTACAGTTTCGTAAACTTCCGTCCTCCCTTCCTTACAGAATTCCTTTTATGTGAATGTAGAAGCAAAATACTCATTCAGCTGGTTAGCTATCTGAGCAGGATCATCAACAGTCGAACACCCAACATCAAGTGGACCAATCTGATTCATCCCCCCCTTCCTTCTAGAGTTTACATAAGGAATGACATCTTTGTTGTTTTTCTTTGAATCCTTTGCCAAGGATTTCAAGGTAATCAGCCTTTGCCTGCCTAACCTCCTTTGTGTTTTGTTTACAGACCAGCTTATATCTGCCATAGGCTTGTGTGTCACCTGATAATATATATGCATACCACACATTTTTCTTCTCTGCCGTATGCACAAGGGGACATACATATCATCATTCTTCTCTTTCTTAGCAATTCTTTTCTACTTCTGGCTCGCTTGCTTGCACTCTCTCAAGGTAACTTCAGAATTTTTTTGACTGATGCAGCATAAGCCTCAGCCATTCTTGCACCTTATGGCTAATAATAATTTAAACCACAAAAGGATAGTTGCAGAATCTTCATTCAGCCAAAGGGTAGTTCTTTATTGGAATAATTTATCACCTAATCTTGTGGAGGTGGATAGTTTGGGAAATCATTGGAAGGAATGGGTTCATGATTTTTTTTTTTTTTTTTGGGTGGTGATGTATAAACTTTGCTTCATGGTATCGTATTGCCAATACACATAGGCGAAATGCCAAAGAAATATGAGATGATGTGGCATACGCATTTTGTTCATAGCTACGTAAGAAAGAGTTCCAAGCTTTACAATGGCTTTTTATAGCTTGAGGCTTTTGCCATGAAGTTAACTATGTGACAATGTTAAGTTCTGCACATAGTTAACTATGTTAACTATGTGCAGAACTGGAATTTGGGGAGTACAATGTGTACAGAAAGGATAGACAGGACAGAAAGGGAGGAGGTGTTATGCTGTTAATTAAGAAAAACATAAAATCAAAAGAAGTGCATCCAGTTGATATAGATGGACAGTGCACTGTTGAGTCAGTTTGGTGTGACATAAGCACTGCAAAAGCAAAGATAAGAGTAGGATTGTGTTATAGGCCTAATGACTCGAATGAGTACAATGAACAATTGTACAGAGAAATAGAGTGGGCCAGTAAATCAGAATGTCTTATAATGGGGGATTTTAACTTCCCAGATATTGACTGGAACTTGTGGGTTGGTCACTCACACACTAGTCAGACTTTTGTGGATTTATTGGATGATTGTTTTCTGCAGCAGCATGTTCGAGAGGCAACCAGAGAAAGTAATACTCTTGATCTGGTTATCAGCAGTGATCATTCGTGTATTAAGAATTTGCAGATAAAGGAACCACTAGGTGGCAGTGATCACAGTGTGCTGAAGTGGGATTTACTCAAAGAGGTAACTACCGTCAGGGGTAAAGGAAAGGGTTTTTGCTTCCGTAAAGGGGAGTACAGTGGTCTCAGACAGTTTTTAAATTCTGTACAGTGGGATCGACTGACGATGTTACAAACAGTAAATTCTAAGTGGGAAGCATTCAAGGAATTAATCGTGGAAGCTACTAGACTTTTCATACCGATGAAGAAATATTGTTCAAGGTTTAGGCCTAAATGGTTATCAAATGAACTAATGAGACTCGTGACAGAGAAGAAAAAGGCATGGGATGCATATAAATTATCAGGCGACGCAGAAGCCTGTAGCAGATATAAGCTAGTCTGTAATCAGGTCACAAAGGAGGTTCGGCAGGCAAAGGCGGATTACGAGAAATCTTTGGCAAAAGATGCTAAGAAAAACAGCAAGGATTTCTTTACTTATATAAACTCTAAAAGGAAGGGGCTGAATATGATTGGTCCACTTGACATCGATGGTTCGACTGTTGATGATCCTGCTCAGATAGCAAACAAACTGAATGAGTATTTTGCATCTACATTCACACGTGAGGAATCATTACAGTTTGAAAATGGAAGAAGGTTATCAAATTGTAGCAGTGTGCTTAATGATTTTGTAATAACTGAGAGCAAAGTGGAGGAGAAATTGTTGAAGTTAAACATAAGAAAGGCACCTGGGGCGGATGGGATCTATCCAGTTATATTAAAGGAGGCGGCAAAGCAACTAAGCAAACCCTTAGCCATAATTATGAGAGCATCCTTGGATTCAGGGGAGGTTCCCACGGACTGGAGATGTGCAAATGTATCCCCAATTCACAAAGGAGGTTCGAAGGGTGACACGAATAATTACAGACCAGTTAGTTTAACTTCTGTTCCGGGTAAAATAATGGAGTCACTGGTTAAAGATGCATTGCAGGATCATCTAGACAAGACTGCAGCAATAATTCAGACACAGCATGGGTTTGTTAAGGGAAAGTCTTGTCTGACAAATTTGATTGGTTATTATGATGTGGTCACAAAGGAACTGGATGCAAAAAATAATTTTGATATCATATACTTGGATTTCAGGAAAGCTTTTGACACTGTTGCGCATGGAAGACTACTGTACAAATTGGAGCAGAATGGTATTAAGGGTAAGTTGCTACAATGGATAAAAGGATGGTTAAGTGGGAGAAGACAGAGGGTGGTAATCAATGGGTGCTGCTCTTCGTGGACTAATGTTATTAGTGGAGTCCCACAGGGTTCGGTGTTGGGTCCACTGTTGTTTTGTATATTTATCAATGATATTGATGAAGGTATATCAGGCTTAATGTCGAAGTTTGCAGATGACACGAAGGTTGGCAGGGTTGTTAATGACAGTAATGGCAGTGTGCTACTGCAACAGGATCTAGATAATTTGGGCAGATGGGCTAAGAAGTGGCAACTGAAGTTTAACCTTGACAAATGCAAAGTACTGCATATGGGTAGAAGTAACCCCAGAGAAACGTACCAACTGTGTGGTACTACACTTAAGGTGGTAGAAAATGAAAAAGACCTGGGAGTAATTGTGCAGTCAGATATGAAGTTTTCTGAGCAATGTAGACAGGCTGCTAGGGCAGGTCATGGGGTTTTGTCAATGATATATAGGAATTTTGCTAGCAGGGAAAAGGAGGTGATTGTCACTCTGTATAAGGCAATAGTCAGGCCACGCCTTGAATACTGCGTACAGGTCTGGAGGCCTCATTTTAGGAAGGATGTAGATTTGCTTGAGCGTGTACAGAGAAGAGCAACACGATTGGTGAGGGGAGTCTGCTGACGAGGCTACTAGAGACGGTCGTTTTCAAAGCCGCTAAGTGGATTTTTCTTATTTATTGATTTGAAATTATTGTTTTTCTAAAACTTTTGATTTAAATTTAGTAGTATAACATTATTTTGTGATTTTCTGATTAATTTGGTGTATTTATTCTTTACTCGGCCTTGTAATTGCATAAAAGTATCGGTAAAGGTTTCCACGTGTTTCAACTCCGCTAACCGTTCGTAATTTTCCCGCCTTTGTGATACGATATACCGTACTAGATAGCGTTAGTTGAACTTCGTTAGCAGTTAAATTGTACGTTTAAATAAATACATATAACGACTTAGATTACAAACGTAATATAATTAATTTTATTTAACATAATTAATTATACATATAACCACTTAGGTTACGTAACATAAATAATTAGTAAAAACAAATAATTAATACATAACTTGATACGAAAGTTATATAAAGGGATTTCGCAGATAACACTCGTTACTGAAACGTAAATATTTCGTAGATAACACTCGTTACTGAAACGTAAATATTCCGTAGATAACACTCGTTACTGAAACATAAATATAGCGTTATAACTGTGTTTGGATACAAGTTTAGGATTTAATTTTGTACAGAAATTGAAATTTTATTGAAAGTAAATCTAAATCATGACTCAAACCAGAGCAGCAAAGCAAAGGGCTCAAGCTAATGGGAATGCTGTGGACCAGGGGAGAACTGAGGGGGGCAGTTGTCCTCTGAATCACAGCCTTGTAAGATGCACTATTTGCTTGATGTTTGCGGAGCAGTCAAGTATGAGACATGATACTGCCATGGGGGATGTCTTTGTGTGTGTGCGATGCAAGGAGTGTAAGGAGATAAGGCGACAACTCAGCGTTGTTATGGGCCTATATGAGAGCTTGAAGGATAGGGTGGATGCCCTCGAAGGATTACAAGTGAGGGGCCCATCAAGCTCTCAGCTGCCCACACCAATGCCAGAGCTTGCACTTGGTCATCGCGGAACACAGCGGCAACCCCCAAGGCAGAATGCGCTGGTCCCAAAGGAACTAGTAGTTGTTGGTGACTCTATTGTCAGGGAAACGGGAAACATGCTTTGTAAAAAGGATAGGTGGAATAGGACCAGGGTATGTCTGCCAGGGGCAAAAGTTGATGACGTTGTAGAGCGGATATCATCTTTTAAGGGCACAAAAGGTGATATAGTTGTACACGTTGGCACTAATGACATTAAGAGTAGGAGACCGGCGGAATTACTTGACAAGTACAGGTCACTGATGAAAAAAAGCCGTGAATTAGGGTTGAAATTGAAAGTGTCTGCAATTCTGCCCAGACACGATAGGAGGGAGTATATGATGAGAGCCCTGTCAATCAATTCGGCCCTGGAAAGATTGTGCAGGGCTCAAGGGGTAGAATTTTTTTCAGCCTGGTCTGTACTTGTTAACAGGAGAGACTGCTTCTACAGGGATGGGATACACTTAAATAGAAAGGGTGCAAGAATGTTTGCTGATGCTATCGAGGCAATGTTAGGTGGGTCGGAAAACTGCTAGATTGGGGGGATACAAGGACTAATAGATTAACAGTAGCCACTGGCAGAGGTGAAAGTGATTCTTGCACTGCTTCTATTGGAATGAGCCGCAGCCTGGAAAATAAGATGCAGGATATTTCAGAGACTGCTGGGAATCATTGGGGTACAAGTAAACACATGGGTTGTGTTAGGGTAGCTAAGAAAAAGAACAGGTGCATGTATACTTGTGTGTACACCAATGCTAGGAGTTTAGTAAATAAATTTGATGAATTTGAGGTATTGCTCAAAACATCAAAGGCAGATATTGTGGGGATTTCAGAGACGTGGTGTCACACAGATATAAGAAATGCAGAACTGGAATTTGGGGAGTACAATGTCTACAGAAAGGATAGACAGGATAGGAAGGGAGGAGGGGTTATGCTATTAGTTAAAAAACACATAAAATCCAAGGAAGTGAAGCCAGTCGACATCGCTGGACAGTGCAGTGTCGAGTCAGTTTGGTGTGACATAAGCATTGGGAGATCAAAATTGAGAGTAGGAGTGTGCTATAGGCCTAATGACTCTGATGAGTATAATAAGAAACTGTTCGGAGAAATAGAGTGGGCCAGTAAATCAGAGAGTCTTATAATGGGGGATTTTAATTTCCCAGATATTGACTGGAATTTGGGGGCTGGTCACTCACACAGTAGCAAGGCTTTTGTGGATTTATTGGATGATTGTTTTCTACATCAGCATGTTCGGGAGGCAACTAGAGGGAGTAATACTCTTGATTTGATTATCAGTAGTGATTCTTCATGCATTAAGAATCTGCAGATAAATGAACCACTTGGTGGCAGTGATCACAGTGTGCTGAAGTGGGAGTTACTCAAAGAGGTAACTACCATTAGGGGTAAAGGGAAGGGGTATTGCTTTCGTAAAGGCGACTACAATGGACTGAGACAGTATTTAAATTCTATACAGTGGGATCAACTGATGATATTGCCAACAGCAAATTCAAAATGGGAAGCATTCAAAGAACTTATTGTGGAAGCTACTAGGCTTTACATACCAACTAAGAAATATTGTTCAAGGTTTAGGCCTAAATGGTTGTCAGATGAACTAATGAGACATGTGGCAGAGAAGAAAAATGCATGGGATACATATAAATTAATGGGTGACATGGAAGCCTATGATAGATACAAGTTGATCTGTAACCAAGTTACAAAGGAGGTTAGGCAGGCGAAGGCAGATTACGAGAGATCCTTGGCAAGGGATGCGAAGAAAAACAGCAAAGAGTTCTTTACTTATGTAAACTCTAGAAGGAAGGGGATGAATCAGATTGGTCCACTTGAGATCGATGGGTCAACTGTTGATGACCCTGCTCGGGTAGCTAACAAACTAAATGAATATTTTGCATCGACATTCACACATGAGGAGTTATTCAGCGAGGGGAATGCCAGAGGTGTATTCAACTCTAGCAGTAAGCTAGAGAATCTTGTAATAACTGAGAGCAAAGTGGAGGAGAAATTGTTGAAGATAAACACAAGAAAGGCACCTGGGGTGGATGGGATCTATCCAGTTATATTAAAGGAGGCAGCAAAGGAGGTAAGCAAACCCTTAGCCATAATTATGAGAGCTTCCTTGGACTCAGGGGAGGTACCCATTGACTGGAGATGTGCAAATGTGACCCCAATTCACAAAGGGGGATCAAAGGCTGACACAAGTAATTATAGACCTGTGAGTTTAACTTCTGTTCCCGGAAAATTAATGGAGGCACTGGTGAAAGAAGCACTGCAGGATCATCTAGACAAGACTTCAGTTATAGCTAGGACACAGCATGGTTTTGTTAAGGGGAAGTCTTGCCTGACCAATTTGATTGGATACTATGATGCAGTCACAAAAGAACTGGATGCAGGGAATAACTTTGATATTATATACTTGGATCTTAGAAAGGCTTTTGATACTGTTGCACATGGAAGACTGCTGCACAAATTGGAGCAGTGTGGCATTGGAGGCAAGTTGCTGCTATGGATAAAGGGGTGGTTGAGGGGGAGAAGACAGAGAGTGGTAATCAATGGACACTGCTCATCGTGGACTAATGTTATTAGTGGAGTCCCTCAGGGTTCAGTATTGGGGCCTTTATTGTTTTCTGTATTTATAAATGATATTGATGATGGTATATCAGGCTTAATGTCCAAGTTTGCAGACGATACGAAGGTTGGCAGGGTTGTCAAGGACACTACTGACACTATGCTGCTGCAACAGGATTTGGAAAGGTTGAGCAGATGGGCTTCGAGGTGGCAAATGAAGTTTAACATTGACAAATGTAAAGTACTACATATGGGAAACAGCAACCCCAGAGCAACGTATCAACTCTGTGGTACTACACTGACAGTGGTAGAGAATGAAAGGGACCTGGGGGTGGTGGTGCAGGCAGATATGAAGTTCTCTGAGCAGTGCAGACGAGCTGCAAGAGTAGCTCATGGTGTATTGTCAATGATATATAGGAATTTTTCTAGCAGGGATAAGGAGGTGATTATTCCCTTGTATAAGGCAATGGTCAGGCCACACCTAGAGTACTGTATACAGGCCTGGAGGCCTCATTTCAGGAAGGATGTAGAGCTGCTGGAACGAGTACAGAGAAGGGCAACTAGATTGGTGAATGGGACAAAGGGGTTCTCTTACGAAGAAAGGCTTAAGTTTTGCAAATTACAGTGTCTGGAAACTAGGTACCAGCGGGGTGATCTGATAGAGGTGTACAAAGCCTTGAATGGTTTGAGCATGCTCAATGCTGATGGGATTCTTCCTCTAGCTCAGAAAAATCACCTGAGAGGGCATAAATTCAAATTGAGGAAAGACAGATGTAGGATAGATGTGCGGAAATTTGCCTTTAGCCAGCGGGTGGTTGGTGGGTGGAACAGACTTCCATCCCTTGTCGTGGAAGTTGATAGCCTAAATAAGTTTAAGGCTCAGCTGGACAGGTATTTCGAACGAACAGAGGGGTGAAGTGGAAGTGGTTATTTTTATTTATTTATGTTACTTTTTTTTTTTTTTTTTTTTTTGGCTGATGCTGCATAAGCTTGCTTTCTTGCATCAAATGCCTCTACTAATGCTAATGCTAATGAAGGGATCCTCTTACCAAGAGAGGCTTAAGTTCTGCAAATTGCAGTGGCTGGAGACTAGGCACCTTCGCGGTGATCTGATTGAGGTCTATAAGGCCTTGAATGGGTTGAGCACGCTGAATTCTGATGGGATCCTCCCACTTGTTCAGAATACGAACCTACGGGGACATAAGTTCAAATTAAGAAAGGACAGATGTAGAATAGATGTGCGGAAATTTGCCTTTAGCCAGCGGGTGGTTAATTGCTGGAACAAACTTCCATCTGTCGTTGTGGAAGTTGATAGGTTAAATAAATTTAAGGAGGAACTGGACAGGCATTTGGAGGGTATGGTGTGATTTTTTTTTTTTTTTTTTTTTTGGCTGATGCTGCATAAGCTCCTACACTTGCTTTCTTGCATCAAGTGCCACTATTACTACTACTACTACTATATTAAGTGACTCTACAATTAGATACGGCTGTGTACATATACCGTATTCAATATCACTGGCTGTCAGGCAACCCAATTGTAAAAAAATTAATTCGAAACAAAATAAGGAAAACACTGCAAAACTGTCTAATTACCAATTTCCTGAATCATTGTAAATATTAATATTTCATCCTAGCGAGCTACCAGTTCTATTCGTAGTAATCAGAGAAAAATAAACATTACCCAAGAATTCTTATTTTAGTTTTCTATCAAATTATTCGGAAATTTGTAGAGTTGGTAGTTGTTTTCCACTGAATAACTCACCTTATTGAGCGAACACTGTTATGAAAAGGATCAAATTTAATATGAACCTTTTTTACGTGACGAAGATGAAAACTCTGTAAAGACTTATGGAGAGCCTTCTTTAAATAATAGCTAGCAGCAGCCATTCCAAATTTATAAATACTGGAGCGACTGTACGAAACTATGAGCTGCATAGGGATGATAATGTTTCGTGCTTTAAATTGTTTCCTACTATGTAGAACGTTTTAATTCAAGTATTATTATTTTTATTATAATTTAATCGCTATTGAAAATTTTTTGAGAATGATATATTTATTTCTACTTACGTGACAACAAATCAGGTGTCAGTAGATTATTTAGAAATGGCGTCACAGTTTAATGGGAATTTTGTAAAATCTTAATTTTACAAGAAATAAAGTTAGTTGTATATTTTCCCTTTCTTCCATAAATTGACCAAAACGGATATCTTGTGGGAAGCCTTGAAAGAATATAAACTCAACGCAGTAAGTATTTCACTTTTAATTTAACGTATGTGTTCACGATATTTACATTTAGAAACGAAAAACGCAGTACTATCCGAAGTCAGTTTTATGGCTTTGCAAATTCGAAAAGTATATCATCCTGTTTACTCTTTCGCAGTGTACATGAAAAATTACTTACATATTTGTAAATTCATTTAAACGGCACTACATGAAAATAACATCAGGTTTGAAAAATCATCCAGAATCGGATATACTTTCCCTGCCCTGCAAGCATATATTTCTATAGCTGTAGTGGCCGTCCGAGGCACCATACTGATGTATATTATTATTATTATTATTATTATTATTAGCTATATGGTGCAAGGAAGCCTGAGGCTTATGCAGCACCAGCCAAAAAAAAAAAAAAAATTACCGAATTATCCCAAAAGAGAGAGAGAGAGAGAGTCAAAAGGGAATCACCAAGAAAAAGAAGAATGATGATATCCAGCTCAGGACCCTGGGTGTGCCAAGCCCATACTCACCAGATGTGAGCCCCCGGGGTTATAGGTAACTTTTTTGTGCTTTGTTAATAAACAAATAGAATAGTTAGTAGAGCAAGCGTGACTATGGCTTATAATATAATTTATCGTTGTTAGATAGATGTTCCGAAGTTTGGCACACAAGAAAGGCACCCGGGGCGGATGGGATCTATTCAGTTATATTAAAGGAGGCAGCAAAGGAAGTAAGCAAACCCTTAGCCATAATTATGAGAGCTTCCTTGGACTCAGGGGAGGTACCCATAGACTGGAAATGTGCAAATGTGACCCCAATTCACAAAGGAGGATCAAAGGCTGACACAAGTAATTATAGACCTGTGAGCTTAACTTCTGTTCCAGGAAAATTAATGGAGGCACTGGTTAAAGAACCACTGCAGGATCATTTAGACAAGACTTCAGTTATAGCTCAGACACAGCATGGTTTTGTTAAGGGGAAGTCTTGCCTAACCAACTTGATTGGATACTCTGATGCAGTCACAAAAGAACTGGATGCAGGGAATAACTTTGATATTATATACTTGGATCTTAGAAAGGCTTTTGATACTGTTGCACATGGAAGACTGCTACACAAATTGGAGCAGTGTGACATTGGAGGCAAATTGCTGCTATGGATAAAGGGGTGGTTGAGGGGGAGAAGACAGAGAGTGGTAATCAATGGACACTGCTCATCGTGGACTAATGTTATTAGTGGAGTCCCTCAGGGCTCAGTGTTGGGTCCATTATTGTTTTCTGTATTTATAAATGATATTGATGATAGTATATCAAGCTTAATGCCCAAGTTTGCAGACGATACAAAGGTTGGCAGGGTTGTCAAGGACACTACTGACACTATGCTGCTGCAACAGGATCTGGAAAGGTTGAGCAGATGGGCTGAGAGGTGACAAATGTAAAGTACTACACATGGGAAACAGCAATCCCAGAGCAATGTATCAACTCTGTGGTACTACACTGACAGTGGTAGAGAATGAAAGGGACTTGGGGGTGGTTGTGCAGGCAGATATGAAGTTCTCTGAGCAGTGCAGACGGGCTGCAAGAGTAGCTCATGGAGTATTGTCAATGATATACAGGAATTTTTCCAGCAGGGATAAGGAGGTGATTATTCCATTGTATAAGGCAATGGTCAGGCCACACCTAGAGTACTGTATACAGGTCTGGAGGCCTCATTTCAAGAAGGATGTAGAGCTGCTGGAACGAGTACAGAGAAGGGCAACAAGATTAGTGAATGGAACAAAGAGGTGCTCTTACGAAGAAAGGCTTAAGTTTTGCAAATTACAGTGTCTGGAGACTAGGCACCAGCGAGGTGATCTGATAGAGGTGTATAAAGCCTTGAATGGTTTAAGCATGCTCAATGCTGATGGGATTCTTCCTCTAGCTCAGAAAAATCACCTGAAAGGGCATAAATTCAAATTGAGGAAAGACAGATGTAGGATAGACGTGTGGAAATTTGCCTTTAGCCAGCGGGTGGTTGGTTGGTGGAACAGACTTCCATCCCTTGTGGTGGAGGTTGATAGCCTAAATTTCTATTGGAATGAGCCGCAGCCTGGAAAATAAGATGCAGGATATTTCAGAGACTGCTGGGAATCATTGGGGTACAAGTAAACACATGGGTTGTGTTAGGGTAGCTAAGAAAAAGAACAGGTGCATGTATACTTGGGTGTACACCAATGCTAGGAGTTTAGTAAATAAATTTGATGAATTTGAGGTATTGCTCAAAACATCAAAGGCAGATATTGTGGGGATTTCAGAGACGTGGTGTCACACAGATATAAGGAATGCAGAACTGGAATTTGGGGAGTACAATGTCTACAGAACGGATAGACAGGATAGGAAGGGAGGAGGGGTTATGCTATTAGTTAAAAAACACATAAAATCCAAGGAAGTGAAGCCAGTCGACATCGCTGGACAGTGCAGTGTCGAGTCAGTTTGGTGTGACATAAGCATTGGGAGATCAAAATTGAGAGTAGGAGTGTGCTATAGGCCTAATGACTCTGATGAGTATAATAAGAAACTGTTCGGAGAAATAGAGTGGGCCAGTAAATCAGAGAGTCTTATAATGGGGGATTTTAATTTCCCAGATATTGACTGGAATTTGGGGGCTGGTCACTCACACAGTAGCAAGGCTTTTGTGGATTTATTGGATGATTGTTTTCTACATCAGCATGTTCGGGAGGCAACTAGAGGGAGTAATACTCTTGATTTGATTATCAGTAGTGATTCTTCATGCATTAAGAATCTGCAGATAAATGAACCACTTGGTGGCAGTGATCACAGTGTGCTTAAGTGGGAGTTACTCAAAGAGGTAACTACCATTAGGGGTAAAGGGAAGGGGTATTGCTTTCGTAAAGGCGACTACAATGGACTGAGACAGTATTTAAATTCTATACAGTGGGATCAACTGATGATATTGCCAACAGCAAATTCAAAATGGGAAGCATTCAAAGAACTTATCGTGGAAGCTACTAGGCTTTACATACCAACTAAGAAATATTGTTCAAGGTTTAGGCCTAAATGGTTATCGGATGAACTAATGAGGCATATGGCAGAGAAGAAAAATGCATGGGATACATACAAATTAACATGTGACACAGACGCCTATGATAGATACAAGTTGATCTGTAACCAAGTTACAAAGGAGGTTAGGCAGGCGAAGGCAGATTACGAGAGATCCTTGGCAAGGGATGCGAAGAAAAACAGCAAAGAGTTCTTTACTTATGTAAACTCTAGAAGGAAGGGGATGAATCAGATTGGTCCACTTGAGATCGATGGGTCAACTGTTGATGACCTGCTCAGGTAGCTAACAAACTAAATGAATATTTTGCATCGACATTCACACATGAGGAGTTATTCAGCGAGGGGAATGCCAGAGGTGTATTCAACTCTAGCAGTAAGCTAGAGAATCTTGTAATAACTGAGAGCAAAGTGGAGGAGAAATTGTTGAAGATAAACACAAGAAAGGCACCTGGGGTGGATGGGATCTATCCAGTTATATTAAAGGAGGCAGCAAAGGAGGTAAGCAAACCCTTAGCCATAATTATGAGAGCTTCCTTGGACTCAGGGCAGGTACCCATGGACTGGAGATGTGCAAATGTGACCCCAATTCACAAAGGGGGATCAAAGGCTGACACAAGTAATTATAGATCTGTGAGTTTAACTTCTGTTCCCGGAAAATTAATGGAGGCACTGGTGAAAGAAGCACTGCAGGATCATCTAGACAAGACTTCAGTTATAGCTAGGACACAGCATGGTTTTGTTAAGGGTAAGTCTTGCCTGACCAATTTGATTGGATACTATGATGCAGTCACAAAAGAACTGGATGCAGGGAATAACTTTGATATTATATACTTGGATCTTAGAAAGGCTTTTGATACTGTTGCACATGGAAGACTGCTGCACAAATTGGAGCAGTGTGGCATTGGAGGCAAATTGCTGCTATGGATAAAGGGGTGGTTGAGGGGAGAAGACAGAGAGTGGTGATCAATGGACACTGCTCATCGTGGACTAATGTTATTAGTGGAGTCCCTCAGGGTTCAGTATTGGGTCCTTTATTGTTTTCTGTATTTATAAATGATATTGATGATGGTATAGCAGGCTTAATGTCCAAGTTTGCAGACGATACGAAGGTTGGCAGGGTTGTCAAGGACACTACTGACACTATGCTGCTGCAACAGGATTTGGAAAGGTTGAGCAGATGGGCTTCGAGGTGGCAAATGAAGTTTAACATTGACAAATGTAAAGTACTACATATGGGAAACAGCAACCCCAGAGCAACGTATCAACTCTGTGGTACTACACTGACAGTGGTAGAGAATGAAAGGGACCTGGGGGTGGTTGTGCAGGCAGATATGAAGTTCTCTGAGCAGTGCAGATGGGCTGCAAGAGTAGCTCGTGGTGTATTGTCAATGATATATAGGAATTTTTTTAGCAGGGATAAGGAGGTGATTATTCCCTTGTATAAGGCAATGGTCAGGCCACACCTAGAGTACTGTATACAGGCCTGGAGGCCTCATTTCAAGAAGGATGTAGAGCTGCTGGAACGAGTACAGAGAAAGGCAACTAGATTGGTGAATGGGACAAAGGGGTGCTCTTACGAAGAAAGGCTTAAGTTTTGCGAATTACAATGTCTGGAAACTAGGCACCAGCGAGGTGATCTGATAGAGGTGTACAAAGCCTTGAATGGTTTGAGCATGCTCAATGCTGATGGGATTCTTCATCTTGCTCAGAGTAATCACCTGAGAGGGCATAAATTCAAATTGAGGAAAGATAGATGTAGGATAGATGTGCGGAAATTTGCCTTTAGCCAGCGGGTGGTTGGTGGGTGGAACAGACTTCCATCCCTTGTCGTTGAAGTTGATAGCCCAAATAAGTTTAAGGCTCAGCTGGACAGGTATTTCGAACGAACAGAGGGGTGAAGTGGAAGTGGTTATTTTTATTTATTTACGTTACTTTTTTTTTTTTTTTTTTTTTGGCTGATGCTGCATAAGCTTGCTTTCTTGCATCAAATGCCTCTACTAATGCTAATGCTAATGCTAAAATAAGTTTAAGGCTCAGCTGGACAGGTATTTTGAACGAACCGAGGGGTGAAGTGGAAGTGGGTTTTTTTTTTTTTGTTTTTTTTTTGGCTGATGCTGCATAAGCTTGCTTTCTTGCATCAAATGCCTCTACTAATGCTAATGCTAATGCTAAAATAAGTTTAAGGCTCAGCTGGACAGGTATTTTGAACGAACAGAGGGGTGAAGTGGAAGTGGGTTTTTTTTTTTTTGTTTTTTTTTTGGCTGATGCTGCATAAGCTTGCTTTCTTGCATCAAATGCCTCTACTAATGCTAATGCTTGCCTTCAATCAGTGTTGGAACGAACGTCCATCTGTTGTTATGGACGTGGGTGGGTAGTATGAATAAATTCAAGGAAAAACTAGACAAATTATTGGAGTGGGGGGGAGGTATACAGATGATATGGGAAACTCCCACTTTTTTGACTAATGCTTTGTTTTTTGCATCATGTGCCACTACTAATACTGCTAATAAGTAATAGTAGTAGTAGTGAAATATAATGCAAGAAGGCAAGCTTATGCAGCAATAGCCAAAAAAAAAGCCCCATTTCACCCCTCCATTCATACCAAATGCAGGTATAGCTCAGTCTTAAATTTCAGTCCTAAAGGCAAATTTCCGCACATCTATTCTACAACTATCTTTCCTCAATTTGACTCTTTGCCCCCTCAGGTTCTTAGCCTGAGCAAGAGGAAGAATCGCATCAACATTCAGCTTGCTCAACCCATTCAAGGCCTTATGCACCTCAATCAGATCACCTCACAGGTGCCTACTGCCCAGGCACTGCTTGTTATTTGTTATTTGGTTTTTAGGAGCATTAGCAACTAAGGCCATATTGCTCCGGGATATGCGGTGGTCGTTCCCTGACCTTTCCGCATCCTATTTGGTGGTGACGGGCTCGAACCCCGGTCTAATCAAGAAGCGTGTACTACGCACTGCTGCTCCTTCCCACCTGGTTACAGAGGCGCCTACCAGGCACTGCAATTTGCAAAACTTGAGCCTTTCTTGGTAAGAGCACCCCTTTGTTCCCCTTACCAATCTAGTTGCCCTTTTTTGTACTCGTTCTAACAACTCTGCATCCTTCCTAAAATGAGGCCTCCAGACTTCTAAACTGTCCTCTAGATGTGGCCTGACCATTGCCTTGTATAACGGGATAATCACCTCCCTGTCACTGTTAGCAAAATTCCTATATATCATTGACAAGACTCCATGCCCTGCCCTGGCAGCCTGTCTGCACTCCTCAGCGAATTTCATATTTGACCGCACAATTACCCCCAGGTCTTTTTCACTTTCCACTTCCTTGAAAGTGGTACCACACAGGGGGTACGTTTCTCTTTGGTTATTGCTACTCATATTCAGTACTTTGCAGTACTTTGTCAATGTTAAACCTCAGTTGCCACTTCTCAGCCCATTTGCCCAACTTATCTAGATCCAGTTGGAGTAGTATACTGTCTTTACTGTCGTTAATAACCCTGCCAACCTTTGTATCATCTGCAGACTTGGACATTAAACCTGATATACCTTCATCAATATCTTTGATAAATATGCAAAACAATAATGGGCCAAACACTGAACCCTGGGGGACTTCACTAATAACATTTGTCCACGAAGAGGCTGTCACCTCTGAACCTTTCAGCCTGGTCTGTACTTGTTAACAGCAGAGACTGCTTCTACAGGGATGGGATACACTTAAATAGAAAGGGTGCAAGAATATTTGCTGATGCTATCGAGGCAGTGTTAGGTGGGTCGGGAAACTGCTAGCTTGGGGTCGGGGATACAAGGACTAATAGATTAACAGTAGCCACAGTCAGAGGTGAAAGTGATTCTTGCACTGCTTCTATTGGAATGAGCAGCAGCCTTGAAAACAAGATGCAGAGTTTTTCAGAGATTGCTGGAAGCAATTGCAGTACAAGTAAACACATGGGTTGTGTTAGGGTAGCTAAGAATAGGAACAGGTGCATGTATACTTGCATGTACACCAATGCTAGGAGTTTGGTAAATAAATTTGAGGTATTGCTCAAAACATCAAAGGCAGATATTGTTGGGATATCAGAGACGTGGTGTCACACAGACATAAGGAATGCAGAACTGGAATTTGAGGAGTACAGCAAGGATAGGAGGGGTTATACTATTATTTAAGAAACACATAAAATCCAAGGAAGTGAAGCCAGTCGACATCGCTGGACAGTGCAGTGTCGAGTCAGTTTGGTGTGACATAAACATTGGGAGATCAAAATTGAGAGTAGGAGTGTGCGATAGGCTAATGATGCTGATAAGTATAATAAGAAACTGTACAGGGAAATAGTGGGCCAGTAAATCAGAGAGTCTTATAATGGGGGATTTTAATTTCCCAGATATTGACTGGAATTTGTGGATTGGTCACTCACACACTAGCATGGCTTTTCTGATTTATTGGATGATTGTTTTCTACATCAGCATGTTCGGGAGGCATCTAAAGGGAGTAATACTCTTGATCTGATTATCAAGATCAAGAGTCTTAATGCATGAAAAATCAGTAGTGATTTTTCATGCATTAAGAATCTGCAGATAAAGGAACCACTAGGTGGCAGTGATCACAGTGTGCTGAAGTGTTAACAGGAGAGACTGCTTCTACAGGGATGGGATACACTTAAATAGAAAGGGTGCAAGAATGTTTGCTGATGCTATCGAGGCAATGTTAGGTGGGTCGGAAAACTGCTAGATTGGGGGGATACAAGGACTAATAGATTAACAGTAGCCACTGGCAGAGGTGAAAGTGATTCTTGCACTGCTTCTATTGGAATGAGCCGCAGCCTGGAAAATAAGATGCAGGATATTTCAGAGACTGCTGGGAATCATTGGGGTACAAGTAAACACATGGGTTGTGTTAGGGTAGCTAAGAAAAAGGACAGGTGCATGTATACTTGTGTGTACACCAATGCTAGGAGTTTAGTAAATAAATTTGATGAATTTGAGGTGTTGCTCAAAACATCAAAGGCAGATATTGTGGGGATTTCAGAGACGTGGTGTCACACAGATATAAGAAATGCAGAACTGGAATTTGGGGAGTACAATGTCTACAGAAAGGATAGACAGGATAGGAAGGGAGGAGGGGTTATGCTATTAGTTAAAAAACACATAAAATCCAAGGAAGTGAAGCCAGTCGACATCGCTGGACAGTGCAGTGTCGAGTCAGTTTGGTGTGACATAAGCATTGGGAGATCAAAATTGAGAGTAGGAGTGTGCTATAGGCCTAATGACTCTGATGAGTATAATAAGAAACTGTTCGGAGAAATAGAGTGGGCCAGTAAATCAGAGAGTCTTATAATGGGGGATTTTAATTTCCCAGATATTGACTGGAATTTGGGGGCTGGTCACTCACACAGTAGCAAGGCTTTTGTGGATTTATTGGATGATTGTTTTCTACATCAGCATGTTCGGGAGGCAACTAGAGGGAGTAATACTCTTGATTTGATTATCAGTAGTGATTCTTCATGCATTAAGAATCTGCAGATAAATGAACCACTTGGTGGCAGTGATCACAGTGTGCTGAAGTGGGAGTTACTCAAAGAGGTAACTACCATTAGGGGTAAAGGGAAGGGGTATTGCTTTCGTAAAGGGGACTACAATGGACTGAGACAGTATTTAAATTCTATGCAGTGGGATCAACTGATGATATTGCCAACAGCAAATTCAAAATGGGAAGCATTCAAAGAACTTATCGTGGAAGCTACTAGGCTTTACATACCAACTAAGAAATATTGTTCAAGGTTTAGGCCTAAATGGTTGTCAGATGAACTAATGAGGCATATGGCAGAGAAGAAAAATGCATGGGATACATACAAATTAACACGTGACACGGACGCCTATGATAGATACAAGTTGATCTGTAACCAAGTTACAAAGGAGGTTAGGCAGGCGAAGGCAGATTACGAGAGATCCTTGGCAAGGGATGCCAAGAAAAACAGCAAAGAGTTCTTTACTTATGTAAACTCTAGAAGGAAGGGGATGAATCAGATTGGTCCACTTGAGATCGATGGGTCAACTGTTGATGACCCTGCTCGGGTAGCTAACAAACTAAATGAATATTTTGCATCGACATTCACACATGAGGAGTTATTCAGCGAGGGGAATGCCAGAGGTGTATTCAACTCTAGCAGTAAGCTAGAGAATCTTGTAATAACTGAGAGCAAAGTGGAGGAGAAATTGTTGAAGATAAACACAAGAAAGGCACCTGGGGTGGATGGGATCTATCCAGTTATATTAAAGGAGGCAGCAAAGGAGGTAAGCAAACCCTTAGCCATAATTATGAGAGCTTCCTTGGACTCAGGGGAGGTACCCATTGACTGGAGATGTGCAAATGTGACCCCAATTCACAAAGGGGGATCAAAGGCTGACACAAGTAATTATAGACCTGTGAGTTTAACTTCTGTTCCCGGAAAATTAATGGAGGCACTGGTGAAAGAAGCACTGCAGGATCATCTAGACAAGACTTCAGTTATAGCTAGGACACAGCATGGTTTTGTTAAGGGGAAGTCTTGCCTGACCAATTTGATTGGATACTATAATGCAGTCACAAAAGAACTGGATGCAGGGAATAACTTTGATATTATATACTTGGATCTTAGAAAGGCTTTTGATACTGTTGCACATGGAAGACTGCTGCACAAATTGGAGCAGTGTGGCATTGGAGGCAAGTTGCTGCTATGGATAAAGGGGTGGTTGAGGGGGAGAAGACAGAGAGTGGTAATCAATGGACACTGCTCATCGTGGACTAATGTTATTAGTGGAGTCCCTCAGGGTTCAGTATTGGGGCCTTTATTGTTTTCTGTATTTATAAATGATATTGATGATGGTATATCAGGCTTAATGTCCAAGTTTGCAGACGATACGAAGGTTGGCAGGGTTGTCAAGGACACTACTGACACTATGCTGCTGCAACAGGATTTGGAAAGGTTGAGCAGATGGGCTTCGAGGTGGCAAATGAAGTTTAACATTGACAAATGTAAAGTACTACATATGGGAAACAGCAACCCCAGAGCAACGTATCAACTCTGTGGTACTACACTGACAGTGGTAGAGAATGAAAGGGACCTGGGGGTGGTGGTGGTGCAGGCAGATATGAAGTTCTCTGAGCAGTGCAGACGAGCTGCAAGAGTAGCTCATGGTGTATTGTCAATGATATATAGGAATTTTTCTAGCAGGGATAAGGAGGTGATTATTCCCTTGTATAAGGCAATAGTCAGGCCACACCTAGAGTACTGTATACAGGCCTGGAGGCCTCATTTCAAGAAGGATGTAGAGCTGCTGGAACGAGTACAGAGAAGGGCAACTAGATTGGTGAATGGGACAAAGGGGTTCTCTTACGAAGAAAGGCTTAAGTTTTGCAAATTACAGTGTCTGGAAACTAGGCACCAGCGGGGTGATCTGATAGAGGTGTACAAAGCCTTGCATGGTTTGAGCATGCTCAATGCTGATGGGATTCTTCCTCTAGCTCAGAAAAATCACCTGAGAGGGCATAAATTCAAATTGAGGAAAGACAGATGTAGGATAGATGTGCGGAAATTTGCCTTTAGCCAGCGGGTGGTTGGTGGGTGGAACAGACTTCCATCCCTTGTCGTGGAAGTTGATAGCCTAAATAAGTTTAAGGCTCAGCTGGACAGGTATTTCGAACGAACAGAGGGGTGAAGTGGAAGTGGTTATTTTTATTTATTTATGTTACTTTTTTTTTTTTTTTTTTTGGCTGATGCTGCATAAGCTTGCTTTCTTGCATCAAATGCCTCTACTAATGCTAATGCTAATGCTAATGCTAAGTGGATTTACTCAAAGAGGTAACTACCATCATGGGTAAAGGGAAGGGTTTTTGCTTTCGTAAAGGCTGGTGGTCTGAGACAGTATTGAAATTGTATACAGTAGGACCAACTGTTGATGTTACCAACAGTAAATTCAAAATGGGAAGCATTCAAAGAACTTATCTTGGAAGCTACTAGGCTTTACATACCAACTAAGAAATATTGTTCAAGGTTTAGGCCTAAATGGATGTCAGATGAACTAAGGAGACATATGGCAGAGAAGAAAAATGCATGCGATACATATAAATTAATGGGTGACATGGAAGCCTATGATAGATATAAGCTGGTCTGTAACCAAGTCACAAAGGAGATTAGGCAGGCAAAGGATGAGAAATCCTTGGCAAAGGATGCAAAGAAAAACAGAAAAGAGTTCTTTACCTATGTAAACTCTAGAAGGAAAGGGATGAATCAGATTGGTCCACTGGATATTGATAGTTCAACAGTTTAGGATCCTGCTCAGGTGGCTAACAAACTAAACAAGTATTTTGCATTTACATTCACACATGAAGAGTTATTCAGGAAGGGGAATGCCAGAGGTGAAGTAAACTCTGGCAGTGAGGTAGATGATTTTGTAATAACTGAGAGGGAAGTGGAGGAGAAATTGTTGCGGATAAACATAAAAAAGGTACCCGGGGTGGATGGGATCTATCCAGTTATATTAAAGGAGGCAGTAAAGGAAGTAAGCAAAATCTTAGCCATAATTATGAGAGCTTCTTAGGACTCAGGGGAGGTACCCATAGACTCTAGATGTGCAAATGTGACCCCAATTCACAAAAGAGGATCAAAGGCTGACACAAGTAATTACAGACCTGTTAGTGTTCCAGGGAAATTAATCGAGACAATGGTTAAAGAAGCATTATAGGATCATCTAGACAAAACCTCCGTTATAGCTCGGACACAGCATGGTTTTGTTAAGGGAAAGTCTTGCCTGACCAATTTGACTGGATACTACGATGCAGTCACAGAAGAACTGGATGCAGGGAATAACTTTGATATTATATATTTGAATCTTAGAAAGTCTTTTGATACTGTTGCACATGGAAGACTGCTGTCCAAATTGGAGCAGTGTGGCATTGGAGGCAAATTGCTGCTATGGATAAAGGGATGGTTGAGGGGGAGAAGACAGAGAGTGGTAATCAATGGGCACTGCTCATCGGGGACTAATGTTATTAGTGGAGTCCCTCAGGGTTCAGTGTTGGGTCCATTGTTATTTTCTGTATTTATAAATGATATTGATGATGGTATATCAAGCTTAATGTCCAAGTTTGCAGGCAAATGAAGTTTAACCTTGACAAATGTAAAGTACTACATATGGGAAACAGTAACCCCAGAGCAACATATTAACTCTGTCGTACTACAC